>NW_023276919.1:7520131-7556083 GCF_003668045.3 Cricetulus griseus | reverse complement strand
TCAGTCACTCACTTGCTCCCTCTCACTGTGTCTCTTGCTCTGTCACTCTTTGGTGTCCTGTCTTTGCCTCTGCTTGTTGGGTGAACATAAGCTGCGCTGAACTTGCTCAGGAATGTTCTTCCTCAAAATTGAACCTATTTTCTGTCTGTATGTATGTGTCTTTCTCGCTATGTGTTAGGCTCTCTCTCTTTCAGAGTACAGAAGTACAGAAGTGATGGCTAAACCACTCTAAAATGCCAAATCTAAAGTGCTTCTTTGTTGTCCTAAAACTACCCTTCTATATCCAAAATGTGAATGCTATCAGCCATGTTTCTTCTATCAAAAACAGGCAGCTGAGATGTGTCCAATTTATGTTTTTGTCAAACGGAATGTATTGCTCTTATTTCCACCGAGCTGAATCGGACCCATGCAAAAATGTCCAAAGATACACTCCAGATAAATGCTTTTCAGCCTCTCAGTGTTTCCAGATAGCTTTCCTCCTCCTTTAAGAACATTCCCTGGGAAAACCTTCCCTCATCTGTCCATACTCCCCTCTGACACAAGAATTTCAGAAATACTTTTTTCTAAACTTAATTTCATCTACCACAGTGCTGACAGCTAATGAGCATTAGTATGTCCCAGATAGTGTCACACAATCGTGAAATTCATGGAGGTAATCCATGACCTGGTAGTACCCCACTGTTATCAAACCCCTCAAAAGATGGTGAATGCCATTTATCAAAATAAGCAGTCTTGAGTACTTGACATCCGTATTAATTAATCTAAGACCTCAAATTTTCATAAATAGTAAAGTTTGGAATGAAAGTTCCTGGCACCATGCTAACTGCCCATGTTACCTGGAAGGGTGCATTCGCTCATCCACTACTCTGTTCAGTCCTGAGTTCCATGGGTACTAAATCTGCAGGGCTATAGGTCCCCTTTAAAAACATATACCTACCCTCTCCTGGGTAGGTATAGACATCTTATTCTCTGTCACCTTCCAATTCCTCTCTGATATCTGCTATCTGGTAACTTCCTCTGAATCTCTTCAACTCTTCTTCTGTCTCACGCACTCACATTCTTCAACATTGTCAGAAAATCTAAAGTACCTGCACATTTTAAGATTCATGTTCCATTGCTCAGGGTTCCATTTCCATACCGAGGCTTCCCCTTCTACATAAACAAATGGCAACACTGGAGTTGTGAGAGCCATAGACACTCTCTATCTGTGCATCCCTCGATACGCCAAGGCTTGGTTTAGTGGTACATCGCAAATATATTTTTCTGGCACTGACCAAATGTTGAAACACCACATCAGGTTGGTGTGTTTCCCAAGGATGAGGTCCACCCACACCTTCACTGAATCACCTGTGGTTTTCAGAAATACACCTTTGGGAGTTTCTCCCCTCCACAGTTCAGACCCCTGTGTAGTGTCAACAAATCGGACATATTTGTTCCACAATTATTGATGAGTTAAGTCAGACATTCTGATATGTTGGGTACTGACACTCTTCAGCCAGCTCCATTGGAATTACATTTTAAGTTTAAGGGAATCTAGTGGTTACACTTAACATGGAAAAACCATTTCATACCTTTTATGTGGAGGAAGGTAAAATACCCTAAGAAGAACATCAATGGAATAAGAAAATGAAAGGAATCACATTACTGTAAAAAAGGTGAGATTTCCATTGTTAATTTCTTCCCAGAAGGTTTTAATTCCATTTCTTAGATAAGCTTGACACTGGCCTTGGCCGGTGTCAGCAGTGTAGGAGATGAAGTTAAGTTTAGAAAAGAAGTGTTTCTTAAATTGTGGTGTCAGAGGGGAGTATGGTCAGATGAGGGAGGGTTTTCCCATGCAAAGTTCTCAGAGGAGGAGGAAAGGAATCTGGAAACTCTGTAAGGCTGAACAATATTTACTGGAGTGAATATTTGGGGCTTTTTGCCTGGGTCCCATTCAGCTCCCTGGAACTTACAGGAATGCTTTGTGTTTTCAAAAATCATAAATTGGAGACACATCATCTGCCTTTTTTTGAAACAACTTGCCTGAAATCATTCACATTTTGGATATAAAAGGGTATATTTAGGAAAATAAAAAACCTCTTAAGTATTACCATTTTAGAGTGGTTTAACAATCTCTTCTGTACTGTGAGATAGAGAGAGCCAGGCACACACATAGAATGACTGAGGTATCCAGAAAGACAAAAGTTCAGTTTTGGTGGAGAACATTCCTGAGGAAGTCCATAGCTGCTGATATTCACCCGAGTTGCAGAGGCAAAGACAGAAGGCCAGAGAGWGASAGAGWGAGCAAGACACACACACAMACACACACACACACACACACACACACACACACACACACACACASAGAGAGAGAGAGAGAGAGAGATAGAGAGAGATAGAGAGAGAGAGAGAGAGAGAGAGAGATAACAAGTGTAGCAGGCAGGTCCAGTGCAAAGTAGGTAGAGTAGTAGAGGCCCACCAGGGTGAAGGGACATATACAGAGAGACAGAGACAGGGAGAGACAGAGATACACAGAGACAGAGACAATGAGTGATAGAGAGGTAGGGAATAAAAAGTCAGAAAAGCAGCCAGACAGACACACAGACATGCAAAGGCTTAGTGAAAGCTGAGATTATTGAATACTGGGTACAGTGCTGGCTCCAAACACACTCATTGATGATGCTGTGTCTGCCTAATGAACTCTTTCCTACTTCTGTCATCATTTAGTGCACCCAAGTAACTGCAGTCCAATGTTCCTTCAATCTAATCTGAGAAATGGAATTTAAACCTTCCAGGAAGAAGGTAACCATGGAAAACTCACCTTTTTTACAGTAAGATGATATCTTTCATTTTCTTAGTCCATCGATGTACTTCTTAGGGTGTCGACATTACTCCACAAAAAGACATTTAATGGTTTTTCCACAGTAACAGTAACCGCTAACCATAACCCTAACCCTTAAACTTAAGATGTAATTCCAATGGAGGTGGCTGAAGGAGGCTTGTTACATAACATCTCAAAAGATGGATTCAGCCTTAACTCATTGACAAATGTGTAATAGAAAATGCCCAAGAGTTGAGATGACACAGGGGTCTGAAGACTGGAGGGAAGAAACTCCCAAAGGCATGAATCTGAAACCTACTGGTGATTCAGCAAATGTGGTGGTGGGCCTCATAATTGGGAAACACACCGTTCTGATTGGGGTTTTCACCATTTTGTCAATCCCAAAAAAGTTCTCTGTGACCTACCCAGCACCCTACTATTGGGGTCTCTGGTGTAGAATCAGCTGGGATTTATAGACCATGGGCAGGCACATCTAATGAAATAGTTCCTGAGGTTGGTAAATGTGGTAAAGAAAAGGCTAAAGCTCTCAGAGGTTTGGTGTTCATAGCAGTATGGAATGAATGTTAAGACATAAGACAGAGAGTGAAGGTGCTACATCCCGAGCAGAAACATTCTTCTCAAATCATTTTTACCCAAATCGTCTACATAATCTCAAAGGTTAAGTGTTTAAAGCAGGCTTGTATACAGATCACTAGTAACAATTATCAAGTGGGTGAAACTCAAAGAGCTGGAGTAATTTTGAACTAACCTAAAGAGACATAAGGCTCTTAAAATGCTGCTTTTATCAAGCAAAAAAAGTCTGAAGCAGATTCATTTATTTTCACTTGGCTCAGCTGAATCTGTCTTCTCATATAAATTTAAACAAGTGTATTTGCTTTACACCTATCCCTGAACATAGACGAGACTGCATTACCGAAAGCCGCTTCCTGCATGAAATATGCTCTATTAGATAATTGTCTCCCTAAAGAAAAAGATCTCTGTGATGTTCCGCTCAACCAAGAATGGGTATGGAGAGTTCAGAGAGAGAGAGAGCCTCCATGGCTTTCATAGATCCAGAGTTGGTCATTTATTTCAGTGGAAGGGGAAAGCTCGCTATGGAGACAGAATGCTGAGTAATCGAATACGAATCTTAAAATGTCCATGAACGTTAGATTTTCTAACATGGATGGAGAGGGTGAGTGGGTTAGATAGGAGAAGAGATCAAGAAGTTCAGAGGAAGATACCAGATAACAGTTAACAGATAACAGTTGTAATTGGAAGGTTACAGAGAGAATAAGACATCAGGAGTGTGTAGGGGTCTGTCTTTAAAGGGGTCCAATAGCCCTGACTGCAGACTTAGTACCCATGGAACCCTGGAATGAAGAGTAGTGGCTGAGTGAGTGCATCTTTCCAGGTGTCATGGGCAGGATCTCCCAGAGAGAGATCCCAGATGAGCAGGAAAGGTCTCTGGGATCATTGACAGGCTGAACACTAACTATCAGGAGTGCATCATTTTTGAAACTCTTTGTATGGGTGCCGTTCAGTTCCCTGGAAACTACAGGAATGTTTTGGGTTTACCAAAAACATAAATTGGAGACACATCAGGTGCCTTTTTAAGATAGAAGCGACTTGGAAGAAATCATTCTCATTTTGAAAGGAATGGGAAGGGGATATTTCGTTCAATAAAACAGCACCTTAATTTTGCCTTTGTAGACATGTTTAGCATGCTCTTCAGTACTAGAACAGAGAGATTTTAAGACAAAGACCTAGAGATAAATAGAGAGAGGAAGAAAGACAGGGAGAGAGAGAGAGGGAGAGTGAGAGAGACTGGGACTCATAGAAATGGACAGATAAAAGCTCAATTTATGTGGAGAACAGTCCAGAACAAGTATAGATCCAGTTATTCACCCAGGGTGCAGAGGTAAAAACAGATGACCAGACAGTGTGGGAGGGAGACAGAAAGACAGACAGACAGAAAAAGAGAGAGAGAGAGAGAGAGAGAGAGAGAGTGAATGAGAGAGAGAACGAGAAAGAGACATTGGCTTAGTATACCCGCCAAACACATTGCGAATCACATTGAATTATAGACTCCTACCCAGGGTGTAGAGGCATATACAGAGTCACAGACAGTGAGAGATAGAGATACACAGAGACTGAGACAGAGATAGTGAGTGATATAGAAGGTTAGAGAATGAAATAAGGGACAGACAGACACAGAGACAGTCCAAGGCTTAGTGTAGGCTAGGATAAGTGCATATCACATCCAGAGGCAAGCTCACAACATACTTATAGAGGATGTTGTCTCTGCCTAATGAACTCTGTCCTGCTGATGACATCATCTCATGCACTCAAGTATCTGCAGTCCAATGATTTTTCAATCTAATCTAAGAAATGGAATTTAAACCTTCCTGGAAGAAATTAACCATGGAAAACTCACCTTTTTACAGTAATGTGATTCCTTTCATTTTCTTATTCCATTGATGTACTTCTTTGGTTTTGACATTCCTACACAAAATTGGCATTAATCGGTTTATCCACCATAAGAGTAACCGCTAGATTCCCTTAAACATAAGATTTAAGTCCAATGGTGGGGCTGAAGGATGAAGTAAGCTCGGTACCCAACATATCAGAATACAAGGTCAGGATTAACTCATCAACAATTGTTGAACAAAAATGCCTGAAGAGTTTAGGTGACACAGGGGTCCAGAGAGTGGAGGGGGAGAAACTCACAAAGGCGTGAATCTGAAACCCACAGGAGATTCAGGTAAAGTAATGGTGGACTTCATTTTTGGGAAACACACCGACATGATGAGGTGTTAAAACATTTGGTGAGTCCCAGCAAAAGATCTCTACGATGTCCCACTCAACCTAGCCTAGGTATGGAGATAGTTCACAGAGAGAGAGCATCCATGGCTTTCACAGCTCCAGAAATGGTCATTTGTTTACGTGAAAGGGGAAATCTCCCTATGTAGAGGGAACCCTGAGAAAGGAACAGGGATTTTACAATGTCCATGAACTTTAGATTTTCTGACATTTTTGGAAAGGGTGAGTTGGGGAGACAGAAGAAGTGATTACTAGGTTAAGAGGAAGATAACAGATAGGAGATAGAAGAGAGGAATTGGAAGGTGACAGAGAAAAAGACATCAAGAGTGGGTTGGATCTGCCTTTGAAAGAAGACCTTAAAACCATGCTTACAGAATTAGTACTCACTGAACCCTGGACTGAACAGAGTATTGGCGGTGATTGTCACCCTTGCAGGTGACATGGGCATTTAGCCAGATGTCAGGACCTTTCATTCTCAACTTCACTGATTATGGAAATTTGGGGTCTTAGATTTGCAACTAATGGAATAAGGATGTCAACTTCTCAAGATTGCTTCTTTTTGATGAAGTGGCATTGACCATCTTTGGGTGGGTTGAGAATAGTGGGGTACACCACATCCTGGATTACTTGGTTGCTCCACGGATTTCCAGATTGTGTGACACTGTCTTAGGCATCCTATGCCTTGGGAGATTTCAACCATGTAGGAGATGAAGTTAAGTTTATAAAAAGTATTTCTGAAGTTCTGGTGTAAGAGGGAAGTATGGTCAGATGAGGGAGGATTTTCCCAGGGGAAGTTCTCAGAGGAGGAGGAAAGCAATCTGGAAACCCTGAGAGGCTGAACACTATCTGGAATGAATCTCTGAACCTTTTGGCATGGGTCCCATTCAGCTCCCTGGAACTTACAGGAATACTTTGCATTTGCCAAAAACAAATTTGAGACACATCAGCTGCCTTTTTTGATAGAAGCTACTTGCCTGAAAGCATTCACATTTTGGATAGAGAAAGGTATCTTTAGGACAATAAAAAAAGCTCTTTAGTTTTACCATTTTAGAGTGGTTTAGCAATCTCTTCTGTACTCTGACAGAGAGATAGACAGTCACACAGCAAGAAAGTAACATACAGACAGACCAACAAAAGGTTCACTTAGTCCAGCGCTACTGATTTTCACCTAAGTTACAGAGGCAAAGACAGAATGCTAGAGAGTTACATAATGAGAGCAAGAAGAGAGAGAGAGAGGTTGAGAGAGAGAGAGAGTGACTCAGTGTAGCAGGCACTTGCAGTGCACAGTAGGTAGAGATATAAAAGTGCAACAGGGAAACAGAGACATTGACACACAGATACACAGAGACAGAGACAATGAGTGATGGAGAGTTAGGGACTGAGAAGTCAAACAAGCAGACAGATAGACAATCAGACATACGAAGACATAGTGTCGGCTGAGATAAGTGAATACCGGGTCCAGGGCTGCCTCCCAACATACTCATGGATGATTCTGTCTCTGCATAATAAACTCTGTCCTACTGCTGACATCATTTTTTGCACCCAAGTTCCTGCAGTCTGATGTTCCTTCAATCTAATCTAAGGAATGGAATTTAAACCTTCCTGGAAGAAGCTAACGTTGGGAAACTTACCATTTTTACATTAATATGATATCTTTCACTTTCTTAGTATGTTAGGGAATTTGACATCACTCCACAAAAAGGCACTGAACGGTTTTTCCATGGTAACAATAACTGCTATATTCCTGTACATATAAGATGGAATTCCAATGGTGGTGCCTGAAGGATGCTTGGTACCCAAATCTCAAATGATTGAATCAGCCTTGACTGAAGGAATAATGTGGAACAGAAAATGCCCAAAGAGATTTTAAGACACGGGGGTCCAAATAGTGGAGGGCAGAAACTCCCAAAGGCATAAATCTGAAACCCAAAAGTGATACAGCAAATGTGGTAGTGGGCTTCATCTTTGGGAATACACTGATGTGATGAGGTGTTTCACCATTTGGTCAAACCCTAATAAAAGATCTTTGAGATGTGCTGTTCAGCCAATCCTGTGTATGGAGAGAGTTCATAGAGAGTGAGCTTTCATGGCTTTCAATACCCAAGAGTTATTCATTTGTTTAAGTGGAAGTGGAAAGCTCGCTATGGAGACAGAATCCTGAGAAATCGAACACGAATCTTAAGATGTCCACGAACCTTTGATTGTCTGACATGGGAAGAGAGTGTGATTGGGGGAGACAAGAGAAGATATGAAGATGATCAGGGGAAGATACCAGATAGCAGTTAACAGATAGCTGATTGGAATTGGAAGTTGACAGAGAAAATAAGACATCAGGATTGTGTACAGATCTGTCTTTTAAAGGGGTCCAATAACTCTGCCTTCAGACTTAGTACCCAAAGTATCCTGGATTGAACAGAGTAATGGCTGAGTGAGGGTATGCTTCCAGGTGTAATGGGCAGGATAGCCCAGAGAGACATCCCAGATGAGCAGGAAAGGACTTTGGGATCCTTGAGAGGGTGAACACTAATTATCAGGAATGCATCATTTTTGGAACTCTTTGCATGGGTACCACAAAGCTCCCTGGAACTTACAGGAATATTTTGGGTTTACCAAAAACATAAATCAGAGACACATCAGGTTCCTCTTTATGATAGATGCTACTTGGCTGAAAGCTTTTTCATTTTGTAATGGGAAGAGAAGTTTTCGGCAGAAAATAAGGCACCTTAATTTTGCCATTGTACAGAGGTTTAGAATGTTCTTCCCTACTAGAACAGAGAGACAGAAAGACAGAGAGAGTGAGATAGAGAAGAGAGGTAGAGATAGGTAGACAGAGAGGGGCACATACAAATCGACACATAAAATCTCAGTTTAGGTGGAGACCAATTCAGAAGAAGAATATCTGCATGGATTCAACCAGGGTGCAGGGGTACAAACAGAGGACCAGACAGAGAGGGAGAGAGAGAGAGACAGAGAGAGAGAGAGAGAGAGAGAGAGAGAGAGAGAGAGAGAGAGACTTTGGCTTATTGAATCCGGCAAACACATTGCAAAGATGGTAGAATTATAGATTCCCACACAGGTTATGGAGACATATACATAGAGACACAGACATTGAGAGACAGAGCAACACAGAGACAGAGACAGAGATAGTGAGTGATAGAGAGAGTCAGAGAATGAAAAGAGAGAATGACAGATACAGAGAGAGGCCAAGGCTTAGTGTAGTCTAGTGTAAGTGCATATCGCATCCAGAGACAGGCAACCAACATACTCATGGAGAATGCTGTCTCTGCCTAATGAACTCTGTCCTGATGCTGACATCACCTTATGCACCCAAGTATCTGCAGTCCAATGATTTTTTTAATGTAATCTAAGAAATGGAATTTAAACCTTCCTGGAACAAATTACCCATGGAAACCTCACATTTTTACAGTAATATGATTCCTTTCATTTGCTTATTCCAGTGATGTACATCTTAGGGTATCTGACATTCCTCCACAAAAAAGGCATTAAACATTTTTTTTTTCCACGGTAACTGTAACCACTAGATTCCCTAAAACATAAGGTTTCAATGGGGGTGACAGAAGGAAGCTTGGTACCCAACATCTCACTATACGGAGTCAGGCTTAAATCATCGAAAATAGTGCAACAAAAAATGTCCGATGAGTTGAGATGAAACCCGGGTCTGATCGGTGGAGGGGGAGAAACTCCCAAAGGCATCAATCTGAAACACACAGGTGATTCAGCAAATGTGGTGGTGGACCTCATCCTTTGGAAACCCACCAACCTGTTGTGGTGTTCCAAACTTTGTCAGTCTCAGAATAAGAGACAGTTGTAGACAGAGATACACAGAGACAGAGACAATGAGTGATAGAGAGGTAGTAACAGAAAAGTATGACAAGGAGACAGATAGATACACAGACATACCAAGGCTTAGTTTAGGCTGAGATAAGTGATTACCACTTCCCGTGCTCTCAACATACTCATGGATGATGCTTTCTCTGATGAACTGTGTCCTGCTGCTGACATCATTTTGTGCAACCAAGTATCTGCAGTCCAATGTTCCTTCAATCTAAATTAAGAAAAGGAATTTAAACCTTCCAGGAAGAAGCTAACCATGGAAAACTCACCGTTTTTACAGTAAGATGATATCTTTCATTTTCTTAGTCCATTGATATACTTCTTAGGGTGTTTGACATTACTGAACAAAAAGGCATTGAATGGTTTTTCCACGTTAACAGTAACCACTATATTCCCTTAAACAACAGATGTAATTCCAATGGAGGTGGATGAATGAGGCTTGGTACCAAACATCTGAAAAGATGGAATCAGCCTTAACTCATCTTCAAATGTGTAACAAAAATTCTCGAAGAGTTGAGGCAACACAGGGTCCTGAAGATGGAGGGAAGAAACTCCCAAAGGCATAAATCTGAAACACACAGATGATTTAGCAAATGTGGTGGTGGGCCTCATCCTAGTGATACATACCCATGTGATGGGGTGTAACACCATTTGTTCAATCCCCCAAAAAATATCTCTGACATGTCCCGCTCAACTGAGCCTGGATATGGAGAGAGTTCACAGAGACCATCAATGGCTTTCACTTCTTCAGAGTTGGTCAATTGTTTAAGGGGAATGGGAAAGATCACTGTGGAGATGGAGTCCTGAGCAATGGAACACAAACCTTATAATATCCAAAAAGAGATTTGGAATGAAGGCATACTCATTATGGAATGGGAAGCGTATATTTTGACCAATAAAAAAGCACGTTAATTTTGCCATTGTAGATAGGTTTAGTATGCTCTTCAGAATAGAGAGAGAGAGAGAGAGAGAGAGAGAGAGAGAGAGAGAGGGAGAGAGAGGGAAACATACAAAGGGACAGATAAAAGCTCAGTTTAGGTGGAGACCAGCAGAACAAGTGTAGCTCCACATATTCACTCAGGGTGCTGATATAAAAACATAGGACCACACAAAGTGTGAGACAGACAGAGAGAGAGAGAGAGAGAGAGAGAGAGAGAGAGAGAGAGAGAGAGAGAGAGAGAGAGAGAGAGAGAGAGAGAGAGAGAGAGAGAGAGAGACTTTGGCTTAGTTTAGCAGGTAAGCATATTGCAAAGCAAGTAGAATTATAAACTCCCACCCAGGGGGGTAGAGACATATACATAGAGACAGAGATACACAGGGACAGAGATAGTGAGAGAGAGAGTGTGTTAGAGAATGGAAAGAGACTGATACAGAGAGAGGCCAAGGCTTAGTGTAGGCTAGTATAAGTGCATATCACATCTAGAGGCAGGATCCCAACATACTCATGGAGAATGATGTCTCTCCCTAATGAACTCTGTCCTGCTGCTGATATCATCTCATGCATCCTTGTATCTGCAGTCAAATGATTTTTCAATCTAATCTAAGAAAGGGAATTTAAACATTCCTGGAAGAATTTAACAATGGAAAATTCACATTTTTTACAATAATTTGATTCCTTTCTTTTCTTTCATTCCATTGATGTACTTCTTAGGGTATTTGTCACTCCTGCACAAAAAAAGGAATTGAACAGTTTTTCCACGGTAACAGAACCGCTAGATTACCTTAAACATAAGATGTAATTCCAATGGAGGTGGCTTAAGGAAGCTCGTTACCCACTATCTCACTTTACGGAGTCAGGCTTAACTCATCGACAACTGTGGAACAAAAAATGCCCAAAGAGTGGAGACGACACAGGGGTCTGAACAGTGTAGGGGGAGAAACTCCCAAAGGCGTAAATGTGAACCCTCCAGGTGATTCAGCGAAT
Source organism: Cricetulus griseus (assembly GCF_003668045.3). NCBI lineage: Eukaryota > Metazoa > Chordata > Mammalia > Rodentia > Cricetidae > Cricetulus > Cricetulus griseus. The sequence continues at coordinate 7,544,681 of NW_023276919.1, read as the reverse complement.
TGGTGGTGTACCTCATCCTTACTGAACTGATGTGGGGTTTAAACGTTTGGCCAGTCCCAGAAAAACAGCACTACAATGGCCTGAGTATGGAGAGAGTTCACAGAGAATTAGCGTCCATGGCTTTGACAGCTGCAGCAGTGGACATTTGTTTACATGGAAGGGAAAGGTCTCCTTGCCACATAATAATCAAAACACCAAGCATACACAACAAACGGAAAATATTAAGAGCAGCAAAGGAAAAAAAGTCAAGTAACCTATAAAGGCAAACCTATCAGAATCACTCCTGAATTTTTGTTGGAAAATCTGAAAGGCAGAGGGTCCTAGACAGATATTTTCCCTACAATAAGAGACTGTGGATACCAGACCAGACTACTATACCCAGTAACGCTTTCAATCATTATAGATGGAGAAAAAAAGATATTCCATAATAAAACCAGATTCAAACAATACATATCCACCAATCCAGCCCTACAGAAAGTACTGGAAAGTAAACTGCAACACAGGGAACTTAACTACATCCAGAAAAACATAGACAATAGATAATCACAACTTACCAACAAACAAAAGAAAAAAGGGATAGAATCAAAAACATAATCTTGCCACCATCACCAAATCAAAAACAAACAAGAATGAACAATAATCAATTGTCATTAATATCCATCAACATTAATGGTCTCACCTCCCCTATAAAAAGACACAGATTAGCAGAATTGATAAGAAGACAGAATCCTTCATTCTGCTCCATACAAGAAACTCACCTAAACCTCAAAGACAGATGGTACCTAAGAATGAAAGGTTGGGGAAATATCTTCCAATCAAATGGACCCAAGAAACAAAAGGGGGTAGCAATCCTAATATCCAATAAATTGGACTTTAAACTAAAATCAGTCAAAAGAGATGAAGAAGGTCATTTCCTACTTATCACAGGAGAAACCATTTAGGATGAAGTCTCAATTCTTAACATTTATGCCCCCAATACAAAGGCATTCAAGTCTGTAAAAGAAACTTTACTAAAACTCAAATCACACATAAAATCACAAACACATACAGTGGGAGATTTTTATCACCCCACTCTAACCACTGGACTGGAACACCAGACAGAAACTTAACAAAGAAACAAAAGAAGTAATAGAAGTTATGGGACAATTGGACTTAACAGATATCTATAGAACATTCCACCCAAATACAAAACAGTTGAACTTCTTCTCAGCACCACATGGAACCATCTCTAAAATTTACCACATACTTGGCAACATAGCAAACCTCAACAAGTAAAAAAAATGAAATAACACCTGTGTCTTATCAGACCATCATGCTTTAGAATTAGAATTCAACAAAACAATAACTACAGAAAACCTACAAACTCATAGAAATAAAGTAGCACCCAATTGCACAATTCATGGGTCCAGGAAGATATTAAAAATAAGAAATTAAAGCACAAGCAGGCAAAAGTAGAAAGAAGTGGCCAAATGTGGTGAGTGAACAGTGTCAAGTCAGGAATAAAACTGTATATAATTGTAGAAATAGGAAACAGATATATGTAATATAAAATAGGAAGACACCCTAACTAGAACTAATAAAATAAAATAAAAAAAAGAAAATGTGACCAGTGACATTCAATTCTTATTGGAAAAAAAATAGGAAGACAAGAGCCAGCAGCTGATGAAAAAAAAAGAAAAAAAAAGAATCGGGTAATTTAACCTTTAAACCAGAAATGTGCACAAAATGTATATAAGACGAAAATTTCAGCCAGCAGCTGACAAGAAAGGTAAAGCGGGTTATTTAATCCTTAAAGTAATTTATGATGGGCAAATTAGAAAATGTCAGCCAACAGATGACGAAAAATGTAGAGAGGGTTATTTAACTCTTAAAGTAATAGAAGATGGGGAAATGAGAAAATGTCAGCCAGCAGCTGGCAAAAATAGGTAAAGCAGATTATTTAACCCTTAAAGTAAGAGAAAATTGCACAAAGAAGATGTGAGACTGAAATGTCAGTCAGGTGATAAAGTACTAAAATGTAATATGTTAAACTCCGGAATGAAAAATGCAGGTAATTATAAATATTAAACAGGAATATTAGCCAGATGATAAAGAGAAGTAAATTAGCCTTGATTTAAAAAAGAGAGAAATCTGGAAGGTAATTGTTAGTCAAATGATTGTATATTTATTAACTTGGGTATTGTTTAATAGCTAGGAGAGCTAAAACAAAGTGAAAGCAAGTACAGAAGATTTTAAGAGTTTTAAGAGTTTTGGAAGGATCGTTCCTGCTTGCAAAAGCAACTGCCATGATGCAGCATTTCGAGTTGCACAGGGGCTTGGGAGGACATAGGTGTGGCCTTGCATACACACAGGCCCTTTGGAGATATCTAGGAATGTAATGGTGTACAGAAATCTCCATGCCTACTAAGGGGCAGCTGGATGGTAAAGAATATACAGGATCAATGATTGGGATCAGTAGGGAGAGGGAGTTAATAATTACTAAGATGGAGGGAGCCTTCACCTCCTTCTTTCATTTTAAACTGTAAATGCAGAAAGGTTTTTACCATTTACTCAATGGTAAAATTCAGCAAGAGCTAAGCGAATAGGAAATTTTAGTGAAATTGCTTACAGGAGCTAAGATATTTACAGGTTTCCTTGGATCAGAGAGTGTGGCTCAGGGGAACATAGAAGGATGTATGTGCCAATACCATTCAACAGCTCTAGGAACTAATAATGGCTTGTGTCCAGTATTGACCAACAGAGGATGATAGGAAATATTGCTGTAGAAGCCTCACCCCTAGGAAATTGAAAGCTTGTAACCCTAGGCCTGCTGGTCAGGAGGAGGATATTTGTTATAGAAAGCAGGCAGAGACTTAGGGAGTTAGTTCAGAATTGGTTTCTAGGCCTGTGTGGACATGATCCAAAAGGGTTAGATACACAGGTATTGGAGCTTTGATTGTGAAACAGCTAGCTCATGAGTATCCTGGTACTGCATGCCAGACCTGGCTAATGCCTCACAGGAAAAGGAATGATGTAGGCAGGTTCATTAAGAATTTTTTTTCAGATATGGACCTAGCTTACAATTAGGGATTAGTGATGGTGGCTGCCTTACAGGAATTTCAGTTAAAAATATGTTATTCCAACACAGAAAGCAAGGCATAGGGAGGAAGAAATGCACAGTGACTTCTAGAGGTTGCTTTGGATGTGTTCAGGAAGAGCACCAGGTCAGAGTCCCAACAAAAGAGAAAATAAGGCATCAGGTTAGTGCCCAAAATACAGCCACATATTTTTCAGTGGCCCAGAGGGCATAGTCCAGCTAAGGCCAGTCATGGGAGCGGTTCTAGTCTGCTGGCCCACAGCCAGTGGCTTGGTGCCACCTCGTGCATGCGTCTGCGGTAGGCTAGACAAAATGGCTGACGGGACGGCAGACATCCTACCTCCTCGTGGTAACTTACAGCCTTGGGAGATGCCACCATGGCTGATGGCTAGTCAATGTATATAAAAGCTATTGATACAGTCAGACATAAACTGATTTTGAGAATTATAGAGAAGATAGGTCAACATAGTTAAGCTTAGAATTGTTCAAATTTTGGATGCTCATATTTCATTTGACTATAGCTACTATGTTACAAATTTCTGTTGGCAATTTTTCTTTTCAACAAACTGATCATAACCTAGGCAAAAGGAGAAATGTGAGATGTATGAAAGTTATGAATGAACTGTGTGGCCACAGGTAGATGCTTGTTGTGATTGTGAATTTATGAATGCAAATGAATGGAAATGCCTAAATTGCCTTGGATATGATTAGAGAGATATTTGCATTGCCTTGGATATTTTTAAAAAATATCAAAATCACTTTAATATGGTCAAAAAGAGCATCCAGACAGTCAGTCAATGTCTTAACAGGAAAAAAATATGATTTGAGCCATAGGAGATAGTCAATTAAAAAGTTAGCAAAAGCCTATAGCCTTAGCTTAGAGACATGAGGAATCTATGGATGACTCTGTAAAATTTGGGAGATGAGATGATACAAGTCTTACTAAATTTTTATGGTTCAAAAAGAATTATCTAGAAAATAAAATTTGATACATGATTTTAAAAACAGTTGATGAAAAGCCTCAGGAGAGAGCTATCCTGTTAGGTTCACAGCTTGAATGTGTCTTTGCAGAGGCAAATTAAGCCAGGTCAGCTAAGATGCAAATGAGGAAGCTTCCCAGCTTCCAAGGTTGGAATAGAAAAAGCTACTCAGAAACTTTAAATAAATCTGAAAAATTGTTAAGGACATGTTATATTCTAAACAAATTAAGGCTTAATAGATACCAATTAGAAAAATGATTTTAAAAATATTTAAATGAGTTTTTTAGAAATTGTTATAAAATATTCATTGGTTAAGTACCTTTTTGGGGACATCTAATTATGATTTAAATCCTTTAAGTAAGATTCTATAAGAGTATAATTATCCAGATGTACACAAACATTTAAGAAAGTAGACAAGTTCTATAATTAGAGGAGGCGATTCAGCATCATCAGATATATTGACTATGCAAAATCATGGGAATCTCATGTGCTCCCCAAAATGCATAGTCCTCCTTCTGTTCTATGGCAGAAGGAACCATTACTATGGTTGTGTCTACCTGTCTCACCAGCCTAAATATTTTTAACCCTTATTTTAAAACATTAGCCTACATGGCACAGAAATGCCATAGAGATTCTAAGAAGTATTTTAGGAGAGAACCAAGTATGATACATGTCACCTACAGTAAGCAACAGTTTAATTGATTGTTTCAGAAAAATGATTCATGGGCTATTGCCTTTGCTCTGTTTTCAGGAAGAATTGATAATGAGTTCTTAGATCATGGACTGTTAAAACTTACACTAATGCATCTTTTTGTATTTCCAAAATTGTAAAATACAGTCCTGTAAAAACATACTTTGTTAGTTTTAACCAATGGTTCTACTGGTAGAGTAACTTGCATAGGTTATTAATAGAAAGGAATAGATAGACCAGACAGCTCTGGCTTCAGCTCAAATAATCAAACTGCAAGCTCTTGCAGTGGTCTTTCAGATCCTGGTAAATAATTCATTTAATTTGTATACTCCCAGTCATTATGTATTTAAGGCTCTTGAGGTAATAGAGACAATTCCATACATAGGATCCAATATTAGATTGAAATATTTTTTGAGCAAATTTAAAATGTTATTCACCTAAGAGAATTACCATGTTTATGGGTCACACTGGGTACCTATTAAATAGGCCTTTCCCTGATGACTAGCCAAATGGAATGAGTTAACTGATTAACAAAATCACTTGTTTTGCCTTAAATAGAAAAAGCTTGACAGGCTTGTATCTTTCTTCATCATAATAGCAAAAGTCTAAGAAAGAAATTTGGCTTAACCAGAGAGATTGCTGGTCAAATCATCAAACAATGTGGAATATATCCACAATATTGCTATGGCTAATTTAAGGGTGAATCCTCTAGGCCTGCTCCCCAACCATTTATGGCAAATGGATGTGACTCACATCACGGAGTTTGGCAAGTTAAAAATGTGCACGTGTATTAGGTTTCTTAATGTCCACTCCACAAACAGGAAAAGCTACCAGACATATTATAAGTCACTGTTTAAGATGCTTTGCTTACATGGGAGTGTCAAAAGTTATAAAAACAGATAATGGGTCTGGATATACTAGCAAAGCTTTCCATCAATTTTGTTCTTAATGGAAAATTGATAAAAAAAAAACATGTATTCCTCATAGATCCCCAAGAACAAGTAATAATAGAGTGGGCCCAAAGTGCCTTAAAAACACAGCTTCTAAGATAAAAAGGGGGGAGCTGTGCTCCCAGTCTCCACATGATGCGTTAAATCATGCACTGTTTATCTTAAACTTTTTAAATATGAATTCCAGTGAGCAATCTGAGCAGACAGATTCTGGCATGAAGGAACTCAAGCAAATTTTTCTCAGGTCAAATGGAGAGATTAATAGAGGGAATCAGACCCAGTAATTATTTTGGGGTCGAGGGCATGTCTCTGTTTTCTCACAGGAGAATGAGGTGCACTGGCAACCGGAAGGATTGGTGAGATGCATGGAACATAGAAATATGGGACCTGAGACCACAGGAGACTATCTGAAACAACTGGAGTAAAACACTGGACCTGAAATACTGGAACACTGAAACACTGAAAACTGGAGTAAAACACTATTTCCTGAACCTTGAGGACATCTGACCTGCAGCCAGTGGAAGAAGGGAGACACACGCAGTTCCAGTTTCCAACGCTTTCCAGAGTTCCAGCTTTCCTACAGAGGGACTACATTCACCTCACTGAATCCGTGAGTGATAATCCAGGAGCAGAGTAAGAACTTCATGAAAAACAGTATACTTTCTTGCCAAAAACAGACACACAAAACAGTTTTGCCATTGGGAAAAAGGACCCATTTATGACAGTCAGATACTGGCATAAACCAGAGTGGCAAAAGCTCCTTCACAATGCTTTAAAAAGTCATGGACAAAAGAATTTTTACTTAACTTTCAAATACTGATATTGCAAACCTGTTGTTAGAACTTTGGGCTTTGAGCAAGAAGGAGAAAGGAGCATTGAGTCCCAGGCAGGGAATAAAAAAATGTTTAGAATTGTGAAAATATCTTATTGTCTTTTTTATTTATTTATTTATTTTTTATTTTTATTGTAACTCACCCTAATGTATGTTCATGAGATTTTTAATGTCTGTAATCTTGCTATATGTGTTATACAATTGTTATTATTATTCATCCAGCAGGAAAATATATGCAGCTGTGAGGATTTTAGAGGTGCATCATCGCTCATCCCCCATTAATCCTATTTGTTTTACAGAGGCTGGTTCCAGCCAAAGAGGGGTACAGTTTTCCTTGCCTTCAGGGAATCCTAAGACAGAACAGGCATGATGAAATGCATGATTCCATGACGGGCACCCATGCTAGGTTGAAGAGAGCCTCCTCAAACAGGCACAGTCATCTGTCCTGATGCAGAAGCACAGGTTTCTTTTTATTAATTTAAGAGAGATGAATTGTAGGGAACCAAAAACTTTCCACTATGGAATATTTTTGAGATCCAGCCTTTGGTCTCACTAATCATGGAGCTCTGGAAAGCTCTGGCCCAATATTGTATTGTTAATGCCAGTAAGGTTACTCTTGTTTACCATGGTTATATGCATCCCTGTAGATCTAAGCATATGAATATGTCCTCACCTGGACAGGGAGGGCAGAGGTGTGTGAGTAACATGTGAGGAAAGGAGGTTAGGAGTTACTGAGAGAGGATCAGAGCAGAGAGAGAACAAAGAGAGATTGTTCCCTCATGGTCATAGAGAATGGTTAAGAAACACTGGAAAAGATGGCTAATAAAGAAATGATTCTAGTCCTACAACATGGAACTGAGAACTCTCTGAAGATGACAAGATGTCTGTTTTTGATCTTTATTGCCTTTGGGTTGCTAAGAGCCCATGTACACACAGCATCACTCAGGTGGAACCTCATGGCTGTAGAGGGGTAAAGCAGACACGTGCTGGGTCACGACAAAGAATATTTTGGGTGTGCCAAAAGCATAAATTGGATACATATCCAGTGCCTCTTTATGATAGAAGCGACTTGGCTGAATGCATTCTCATTTTGGAATTGGAAGGATATATTTCCTCCAATAAAAATGCACCTTAATTTGCCATTGTAGAGAGGTGTACCATGCTCTTCAGTACTAGAACAGACAGACAGAAAGACAGATAGAGAGATATGGAGAGACACAGAGAGAGCTAGTGGGAGAGACGGGGACACATACAAACTCACAGATAAAAGCTCAGTGTAGGTGGAGACCAGTCCAGAACAAGTACAATTTCCAGTATTCACCTAGGGTGCAGAGGTAAAAACAGAGGACCAGACAGAGAGGGAGACAGACAGACCTAGAGAGAGGGAGAGAGAGAGANGAGAGAGAGAGAGAGAGAGAGAGAGAGAGAGAGAGAGAGAGAGAGAGAGAGAGAGAGAGAGAATAGAAAGAAATTTGGGTTAGTGTAGCCCCCAAACACATTGCCAAGCAGGTACAATTATAGACTCACACCTAGGGTGTAGAGACATATACTTAGAGACAATGATAGTGAGAGATAGAGATACACAGTGACAGTACAGAGACAGTGAGAGATAGATAGAGAGAGTTAAAGAATGAAAGGTGAGAAAGATTGACACAGAGACACACCAAGGATTAGTGTATGCTAGGATAAGTGCATATCATATGCAAAGGCAGACTCCCATCATACTCATGGAGAATGCTATCTTTGCCTAATAAACTCTGTCCTGCTGCTGACATCATCTCATGCAGACATGTATCTGCAGTCCAATGATTTTTCAATCTAATCTAAGAAATGGAATTTAAACCTGCCTGGAAGAAATTAACCATGGAAAACTCACCTTTTTAACAGTAATGTGATTCCTTTCATATTCTTATTCCATTAATGCACTTCTTAGGTTATTTGACATTCCTCCACACAAAACACATTAAACCATTTTTCCACGGTAATAGTAACAGCTATTTTCCCATCAAAATAAGTTGTAATTCTAATGGAGGTGGCTGAAGGAGGCTCGGTACCCAACATCTCAGAATACTGAGTCCGACTTAATTCATCGACATTTGTGGAAGAAAAAATCTTCGATGAGTTGAGAATACACATGGTTCTGATCAGTGGAGGGGAAGAAACTCCCAAAGGCATAATCTGAAACCCACAGGTGATTCAGAAAGTGTGGTAGTAGAGCTCATCCAAGGGAAACACACTGAAATAATGGGGTATTTCAACACTTGATCAGATCCAGAAATAGATCTCTGCGATGTCCCACTCAACTAAACCTGGCTATGAAGAGAGTTCAGAGAGAGAGAGCGTCCATGGCTTTCAGAGATCTAAAGCCATGGTCATTTGTTTTTGTGGAAGGGGAAAGCTCACTATGAGATGGAACTTAGAGGATTTTAACACGAATCTGAGAATGTCCATGAATTATAGATTTTATGACATTGTTGAAGAGGGTGAGGGGGGAGACAAAAGAAGAGCTGAAGAGAGTCAGAGGACCAGATAGCAGATATCAGAGAGGAATTGGAAGGTGACAGAATATAAGGCATCATGATGGGTTTCGATCTGTCTTTTAAAGGGGTCCTATAACCCTGCCTGCAGAGTTAGTGCACATGGAACCCTGGACTATAGAGAGTACTGGCTGAGAGTACCCCTTTCAGGTGACTTGGGCAGTTAGCCCGATGACTGGACCTTTCAGTCACAACTTCAATGATTATGGAAATTTGGGGTCTTATATTTGCAACTTACAGAATAAAGATATCAAGTTCTCAAGGCTGCTTCTTTTTGATGAAGTTGCATTGAACATCTTTTGGGGGGTTGAGAATTGTGGGGTACTACCACATCCTGGATTACCTGGTGACACTTTTTGAGCATCCTAAGCCTCCGCAGCTGTCAGAAGTGTAGGAGATGAAGTTAAGTATTTGAAATAATGGTGTCAAAAGGGAGTATGATCTGATGAAGAAAGTTTTTCCCAGGAAAGTTCTCAGAGTAGGAAAAAAATCATTGTGGAATCAATGAGAGGCTGAACACTATTTATCTGGAGTGAATCTTTGAACCTTTTTGTATGGGTCCCATTCAGCACCCTGGAACATACGGGAATACTTTGCGTTTGCCAAAAAGATAAATTGGAGACACATCAGCTACCTATTTTTGACAGAATTAACTTGGCTGAAAGCATTCACATTTGGATAGAGAATGGTATCTTTAGGAAATGATAAAGCACTTTACTTTTTGCCATTTTAGAGTGGATTAGCAATCTCTTCTGTACTCTGACAGAGAGAAAGACAGACACACAGCAAGAAAGACACAAAAATACAGACAGACAAAAGGTTCAGTTTTGACGAGAAACATTCCTGAGCAAGTCCAGAGCTATTAATATTTACCCTAGTTGCAGAGGAAAACACAGAAGGCCAGAGAGTGACATAGCAAGGTAGAGAGAGAGAGAGAGAGAGAGAGAGAGAGAGAGAGACAGACAGACAGACAGACAGACAGACAGACAGAGATATGAGAGAGAAAGAGTCTCAGTGTTGCAGGCATGTCCATTAAAAGTAGGTAGAGACCCAACAGGATGAAAAGACATATACAGAGAGACAGATACAGTGAGAGACAGAGATACACAGAGACAGAGACAGAGATACAGACAGACAAACAGACATAGAGAGAAGAGATTGAGAGATAGGCTCAGTGTAGCAGGATGGTCCATTGCAAGGTAGGTAGAGATGTAGAGGCCCACCAGGGTAAAGAGAAATATACAGAGAGACAGAGACAGTGATAGACAGACACACAGACATACCAAGGCTTAGAGTGAAGAGGAGGAGATAAGTGAATACCAGGTCCAGGGCTGGCTCCCAACATACTGATGGATGATGCTTTTCTCTGCCAGATGAACTCTCTCCTGCAGCTCTCATCATTTTGTGCATCCATATACCTGCAGTTCATTAATCCTTCAATCTAATCTAAGAAACCAAATTTAAACATTTCATGAGGAAGCTAACAATGGAATACTCACCATTTTTACAGTAATATGATATTTTTCATTTTCTTGCTCCATTGATGTACTTTTTAGGGTGTTTGACATTACTCCATAAAAGGCATTGAATGATTTTTCCACGGTAGTAGTAACCACTAAATTCCATTAACATAAGATGTAATTCCAATGGAGGTGGTGGGAGGAGGTTTATTACCCAACATCTCAAAAAATGGGGTCAGCTTAACTCATCGACAATTGTGGAACAGAAAGTGCTGGGAGAGTTGAGAGGACACAGGGGTCTGAACAGTGGAGGGGGAGAAGCTCCACAGATTTCCAGAGTGTGTGGAACTCTCTTGGGGATCCTAAGCATTGGCAGATGCCAGCAGTGTAGGAGATGATATTCAGTTTAGAAAAAAATATTTCTGAAGTCCTGGTGACAGTGGGTTGCATGGTCAGAGAAGGATGGATTTCCCAGGGAAAGGTATAAGATGAGGATGAAAGGAATCTGGGATCATTGAGGGATTGAATAATCTTTATCTGGAGTGAATCTTTGAACCTTTTTGCATGGGTCTCATTTAGCTAGCAGGACCTTAGGGGAATACTTTGGTTTTGGCAAAAACGTAAATAGTAGACACATCAGCTGTCTTTTTTTTGACATAAGCTACTTGGCAGAAAGCACTCACATGTTTGAAAAAGAATGGTATCTATAGGACAATAAAAAGCACCTTAATTTTCCCATTTTAGACTCAATTAACATGATCCACAGTACTCTGATGGAGACAGATACACACACACAGTGAAAAAGACACATAGAGACAGACAAAAGTATCAGATTTGGTAGAGAACAGTCCTCAGCAAATACAGAGCTTATGGTATTCATCCAGGTTTCAAAGGTAAAGACAGAAGGCCAGAGAGACAGAGAGAGAGTGAGAGACAATTAGAGAGAGAGATACACAGAGAGAGAGAGAATTAGAGAGGTTCAGTAAGCAATGCACGTAGTGTTTTATATGCCCATCAGGGTGAAGGGACATATACAGAGAGACAGTGAGAGACAGAGATACACAGAGACAGCACAGGGAGTGATAGAGAGTTAGATATATGTCAGAATAAACAGCAGAAAGACACACAGACATACCAAGGCTTAGTGTAGGCTTAGATAGTGAATATGGAGGATTCTCTCTCTGTCTCATGAACTCTGCCCTGCTGCTGACATAATTTGGTGCACCCAAGTACCTGAAGTCCCATGGTCCTTCAATTTATTCTAAGACATGGAATTTAAACTTCCTGTAAGAAGCTACCATGGGAAGAACCAAACACAATTTTGGTTCAGTAATGTGTGTCTTGTGATATTCTTTGTCCATTGCTACACATCTTGGGGAATATGACATTCCTCCATAAAAGCATTTGAACAGATTTTTCATGTTAACAGTAACTGGAAGGATCCATTAATAATAAGATGTATTTCCCATGGGCTATCCTGAAAAAGGCTTTTTACTCCCAATCTCAGAACTCAGAGTCAGCTTGACCTCATGGGTAAGGCCACAAAAAATGCCTGAACATTCAGTTGAGGCAGAATACCCAAATGAGTACATAAGAAACTGCAGAAGTCATAATGCTGAAACTAAAAATGATTCAGTGAATGTGGTGTTGGACCTCATCCTTGGAATAAACACCAAAGTGAAGTGATATGTCACCATTTGGTCAGTCCGAGAAAATGATCTCTGCAGTTTACAGCTCACCCAAGTCTGGGCATGGAGAGAGGTCACTGAGAAATCCTCCCTTGCTTTCCCAGCAAAGTGTTGTTCTTTTTTAACATTGAAGGGGAAAGTACGAAATGGCATCTGAACACTGAGCAATGGAACAACTACCTTAAAATTTTCATGAACCGAGAATTTCAATTGTAGAGGGTGAGTTGGAGAGACAGCAGAAGAAACGAAGGGTGTCATAGGAATAGCAGAGAGCAGATAAATGACAGGAAGTGACCCGCATCACCCACATAAGCCCGCCTCCGAAAGAGGAGCCTAGGACAGCAGATGGAAACTGAACTGCCATGGAGCCTGGGCCTGTCAGTGACCAACTACAAACTCAGATCCTGGGCCAGCATTTGGATGGAGAACTGACACTGTGCCTTGAAGCGTCAGAGCCATCCGCCAAACTGGGATCAAGAGCAAAGATGACTTTTATTAGACGAATCTAAGCAGTGATGATGAATGGAACCAGAAACATCCTCTGGCCTAAATGGGTCAATTGATGTACACAGAATTGCCACTGGACCTAGGCTTGTCGCATCCCAACGCAGAAATCAGATCCTGGATGGACATCTGGAGGCAATAGTACGACTGGGCTTTAGTGTGCTGGAGCCCGTCCCAGAGTTCGTATCCAGAGAAGGCAGATAGATGCAGAATTGCCACGGGGCGTTTAGTTTTGGAAACGCATCTGAACTTGGATCTTGGGCAAGCAGATTGATGCAGAAATGCAACTGGCTTTGGCGCATCAGAGCCCACTGAAGAACTCATGTCCAGGAAAGGCAGATGGATGCAAAACTGTCACTGGGCCTCGTAGTGTATGATCCTGGGGCCAAACATGGACCTGGGCCTGCAGGTTGATGCAGAAACGCCACTGTGTTTTGGCGTGTCAGAGTCCACCACATAACTCGGATCCAGGGTAGGCCAATGAATACAGAACTGACACTGGGCCTTGGCGGTTCATACACAGCTGCCAACCTCAAATCCTAGGAAAGCATATGGAAGCAGAACTGCCACTGGGCATTGGCATTTAAAAGCCCGCCACCGAACTGATATCCTGGGACATCAAATGAAATCATAACTGCAACTGGGATTCTGTGTATAGGAGCTTGCCCTGGAATTCAAATCCAGAGCACAGATCACTGTTGTTAGATGACTCCAATAAGTGACAAAGGATGGGACTGCAAGAAGAACCTGGCTTACCTGGGCCGGCAGATTGACACAGAACTGCCAATGTGCCTTGGCATTTCGGAGCCAGATGCTGAGCTCAGATCCTGCACTGGCAGATGGACACAGGACTGCCACTGGGCCTTGGCATGTAGGAGATGTCTGTCAAACTCAGATCAGGTACATAGATCACTGGTGTCGGATGACTATAAGCATTGACCATGAATGGAACCAGAAACAGCCCATGGCCTTCCTGGCCCACCAGATGGACATAGAACTGCCACTCTGCCTCGGCATTTCAGAACCCTTTGCCAAACTCAGATCCTGGCCTGGCAGATAACAACAGAGCTGCCACTGGGCCTTGGCATGTCAGATTGCTGAACTCATTGCCGAACTCATATCGAATACATAGGTCACTGTTGTCAAATGACTCTAAGCAGTGAGGAAAACTGGAAGCAGAAACAGCCCCAAATTCCCTGGTCAGGCAGATGTACACAGTACTGTCAACAGGCATTGACATGTCAGAACCTGTTGCTGAATTCGGATCCTGGGCTGGCCAATGGACACAAAACTGCCACTTGCCCTTGGCGTGTTGTAGAATGCCTTCAAACTCGGATCATGCACACAGATCACTGGTGTCAGATGACTCTAAGGAGTGACGATGAATGGAACTGGAAACAGAAGCTGGTTTACCTGTACGGGCAGAAGGACACAGAACTGCCACTAGGCCTCGGTGTGTCGTATACCACCGCTGAACTAGGATCCAGGGTCAGCATATGATTGCAGAACTGCCACTGGGCCTCGGGGTGTCCAAGGCCTCCACTGAACTTTGATCAGGGGCAAAGATCCCTGGTATCAGATGACTCTAAGCAGTGACAACGAATGTAACCAGAAACAACACCTGGCCTATCTGGGCATGCAGAGGAACAAAGAACAAGCACTGGGCTTCAGTGTGTAGGATCTGGATGCCAAAACTGGATCAAGTACACAGATCATTTGGTGTCAGATGACTCTAAGCAATGACAATGAATGCGATCAGTAACAGCCCCTGGACTGTGCAGGCAGATGGATGCAGAACTGTCACTGGGCTTCGACGTGTAGGAGCTAGCACCTGAACTCGCATCCAGAGCACAGATCACTAGTGTCAGATGACTTTAAGCAGTGACAACAAATGGAAGCAGAAACAGGCCCTGGTCTCCCTGGGCCAGCAAATGGACACATAACTGTCATTGTGTCTCAGCATGTCCAAGGCCTCCACCTAACTCATATCAGGGGCAAAGATCAATGGTGGCAGATGATTGTATGCAGTGACATCTAAGGGAACTGGAAACAGAACCTGGTTTACATGGACTGGTGGATGGACCCAGAACTGCCACTGGGCCTCGGTGTGTTGTATACAGCAATCAAACTCGGATCCTTGGCCAGCATATGGATGGAGAACTGCCACCGGGCCTCGGCATGCCCAAGGCCTCTGAACTTGGATAAGTGCAAAGATGACTGGTGTCAGATGACTCTAAGCAGTGATGACAAATGGAACTAGAAACATCACCTGGCCTAATTGGGCCAGCGGATGAAAAAGGAACTACTAGGTGTTGGTGTGTAGGATCTTGCTGCCAAAACAAGATCCAGTGAACAGATCATTGTTGTTATATGACTCTAAGCAATGACGATGAATGGAAACAGAAACATTCCCTGACCTCTATTGTCTTGCAGATGGACCCAGAACTGCCAGTGGCTATCAGACTTTTGGAGGCTGCTGATGAATTCATATCCTGGGCCACAATTTGGATTCAAACTGCCACTGGCCATAATTGTAACCGAGCCGACAGCTGAACTCGGATTAACAGCAAAGATCACTGGTGTCAGGTGACTCTAAGTAGTGATGACCAATGGAACCAGAAACATCGCCTGGCCTACCTGTGCCAGTGGATGGACACAGAATTGTGACTGTGCCTCAGTGTGTTGGATCCTGCTGCCGAAATCGGATCCTGGGCCGGTAGATAAAGTCAGAACTGCCACTGGGTTTTGCCATGTCCTAGCACAGGAATAAACTCGCATTAAGGACCAAAGATAACTGGTGTCAGATAACTCTAAGCAGTGAAGGTGAATTCAACCAGAAACAGCCCCAGCCTTCCTGGGCCTGGAGATGGACACTGGACTTTGGCGCATCATATACCGTTGACGAACTCAGATCTGTGGCCACCACATGGATGCAGAACTGCCACTGGGCCTCAACATGTAGTAGCCCACCCCAGAACTCGGACGAAGAGCAAAGGTCACTTTTGTCAGATGACTCTAAGCAGTGACAGCAAATGGAACAAGAAACAGCCCCTTTAATCTAGAGATTGACAGAGAGAGGAGGGTTCAGCTAGCAGCCAATTCCAGTGCAATTCAGGTAGAGTTATAGTGGGCAGCCCACCAGGGTGAAGGGACATACACAGAGATAGCAACAGTGAGTGATAGAGAATTAGAGTTGAAAATTCAGACAGACAGACAGTGAGACACACAGTCAAACCAAGGCTTAGTGTAGCTGAGGTATGTGAATACCAGGTCCATGGGTGAGTCCTCTCATACTCAAGGAGTATTCTGTTTCTGCCTCATTACTTCTGCTTTGCTTCTGACATCATTAGATGCACCCAAGTACCTGCAGTCCATTGATCCTTCAGTCTAACCAACACATGGAATTTAAACCTTCCTGGAAGAATCTACCATGCAAAATTCAAACTTCACTCAATAATGTGTGTCTTTTCATGTTCTTATTCCATTAATGCACAAACTGGGGAATATGGCATTCCTCCTTAAAAGAATTTGAACAGTTTTCCAAGGGAACATTAACCGGAAAGATGCCTCAATCATAACATGTATTTCACATGGACTAGGTCGAAGAAGGCTTGGTACTCCCAATCTCATAACTTAGAGTCAGCTTGAACTCATGGGCAAAGGGAGAACAAAATACATGAACCTTCAAGTTGACACAGAATTACCATTATGGGAGGGAAGAAACTGCCTAAGGCATAATCCTGAAAACGCAAATGAGTCAGCAATTTTGGTGTTGGAACTTATCCTTGTGATAAACACCGACCTGAAGGGGTTTCTCACAGTTTGATCAGTCCGAGAGAATGATCTCTGTGGATTCCCACTATCAAAGCATGGGCATGGTGAGATGTCACAGAGAGAGACCCTCCATGGCTTTCACAGCAATAGTTTTAGTCTTTTGTATATGTTGAAGGGGATATTACGAAATGGGAACTGAACACTGAACAATGGAAAACCTATATAATAAATACCATGAACCAAGGATTTCAGACAAGGTGGAAGAGGGTGAGTTGGGGAGAGAGAAGAGACGAAGTGGGTCAGAGAAATAGCAAAGAACAGATAGCTGATAGGAACTGGAAGGAGGAATGGAGAGGGAGAGAGAGAGAGGAAGAGAGAGAGAGAGAGAGAGAGAGAGAGAGAGAGAGAGAGAGACTTAGAAAACATAAGTGGGTCGGGATCTGTCTTTTAATGTGCTCTTTTAAAGGGGCCTGCAGACTTAGTAATACTGAAAGCTGGACTAAACAGAGTACTGCCTGAGTGAGTGCATCATGTCAGGTGCCTTGGACAGGCCAGCCTGATGCCTGCACCTTTCTTTCCTACTTTCCCTGAATCCTGATTATTGGGGTGTGAGAAATGGCTTTAGGGAATAAGGATATCGAGCTTTCTAGACTGCATCCTGCTGAAGTAGGACATTGAACAATATTGGGGATCTGAGAATGTTGTGGTATTACCACATCCAGGAGTATCCGTTTATTCCTTCCTTGGACAAGCCAGGTGGCACTCACTTGGGTCTCCTAGACAGCAAGAAATGACAACAGTGTACGAGATGAAGTGAAGTTTAAAAAAAAGTCTTTCTGAAGTCCTGGTATCAGAGCGGTGATAGGACAGATGATGGAGTGATTTGCAAAAGAGAGATCCCAGATGACAAAGAAAGGGATCCGGGATCATAGAGAGGCTTAATACAATTTTTTCTGGAGTGCATCTTTGGACCTGATTGCATGGGTCCCATGCAGCCCCCTGGATATTTACAGGGATATTTTGTTTTTAGCAAAAACGTAAATTGGAGACACATCAGCTGCCTCTTTATGATAGAAGTGACTTGGCTGAAAGCATTCTCCTTTTTGAATGAGAAGTGTATCTTTTGGCAATAAAAAAGCACCTTAATTTTGCATTGTAGAGAGTTTTAGCATGCTCTTCAGTACATGAACAGAGAATCAGACACACACACACAGAGAGAGAGAGAGACAGAGACAGAAACAGACAGAGGGAGACAGAGAGAGACAGAGAAAGATAGATAGATAGATAGATAGATAGATAGATAGATAGATAGATACAAACATAGAGGTATATGCTCAGTTTAGGTGGACACCAGACCAGAACAAATACAACCGCATGTATGCAACGATGGTGCAGAGCCAAATACAGAAGACCAGAAAGAGAGAGAGATAGTCAGAGAGAGGTGGGGGGGACTTTGTATTAATATATGATGTAGGCACACTGCAAGAAGAAAGAATTATAAACTCAGACCCAGGGTGTAGACACATATATATAGAGACACAAACAGTGAGAGACAGAGATAAACAGAGACAGATATTGTGAGTGACAGAGGGAGAGTTAGAGAATAAAAGGACAGAAAGACAGACAAACAGTCACACAGACAATCCAAGGCTTACTGTCTGTTAGGATAAGTGAATATCACTTCCAGAGGCAGGCTCCTAAGGTACTCATGGAGGACGCTGTCTTTCCCTAATGAACTCAGTCCTGCTGCTGACATCATCTCATGCACCCAAGTATCTGCAGTGTAATGATCTTTCAATATAATCTAAGAAATGAAATATACCTTCCTGGAAGAAGCTAACCATGGAAAACTTACATTTTCTTATTCCATTGATGTATTTCATACTTGGGCCATCGAAGGACACAGAATTGCCACTGTGCTTTGGTGTGTAGGATCTTGCTGCTAAACCTGGACTCCCGGGTTTGGCATTTGGACACAGAAATAACAATGGGCCTTGGCATTTTGTAGCCTGTGGCTGAACTCAGAACCTGGGCTGAAAGATGGACCCAGAACAGCCAATAGGCTTTGGTGTGTTGGAGCTCACTGCCAAACTTGGATCTTGGGCATGCATATGGATGCAGAACAGTCACTTGGCCTCAGCATGTCAAAGCCCTAGGATCCTGGTGCAGCATATGGATTCAGAACTGCCACTGGGCATCAGCGTATCCGAGTCCCCAGCCGAATTCGGATCAGTAGCAAAGATGGCTGGTGTCAAATGACTCTAAGCAGTGACCATGAATGGAACTGGAAACAGATCCTGGCTTACCAGGGCCAGCTGCTGGATGCTTAACTGCTAATGGGACTCAGCGTGCGGGAGCCATCGCAGAACTTGGATCTGGCACACAAATCACTGGTGTCAGATCACTTTAAGCAGAGACTACAAATGGAACCAGAAACATGGCCTGACCACCTGTGCCAGCGAAGGACACAGAATTGCCACTGGTCCTTGGTGTGTAGGATCTCACTGCTAAACCTGGATCCAGTGCACAGATTCCTGGTGTCAGACGACACTAACCAGTGACAACAACGGGAAGCAGAAACAGATCCTGGAATCCCAGGTCCAGCAGATGGACACGGAAATGCCAGTGGGCCTTGGCCTTTGTAGCCTGTGGCTGAACTCGGAACCACTAGGCTGGAAGATGGACCCAGAAATTCCCCTGTGCCTTGTCATGTCATAGAATGCCATCGAACTCAGATCAGGAGCACAGATGTTTGGTGTCAAATGACTCTAAGCAGCAACGATGAAGGTAAGCAGAAACATTTCCTGGCCCACCTGGGCCAGCAGATGGACACAGAACTGCCACTGTGCCTCGGTATTTTAGAACCCGTTGCTGAACTCAGATCCTGTGCTGGCAGATAAACACAGACCTGCCACAGAGCCTTGGCATTTCTGAGCCCACAGCCGAACATGGATCAGTAGCAAAGATCAATGGTGTTAGATGACTGTAAGCAGTGATGACAAAAGGAATTGGAAACGGAACCTAGATTACCTGGCCTGGCAGATGGACACAGAACTTCCCTTTGGCCTCGGCCTGTCTAATGCCTCCACCGAACTCATTTCAAGAACAAAGATCAATGGTGTCAGATGACTGTAAGCAGTGACAACTGATGGAACTTGAAACAGAACCCGGTTTACCTACGCTGGCAGATGGACTCAGAACTCCAACTGGGCCTCGGTGTGTGGTATACAACTGCCAAATTCAGATCCTGGGCCATCATAAGGATGCAGAAATTCCAATGGGTCTCGGCATGTCATATACCACCACAGAACTTGGAACCTGGGCCAGCATATGGATGCAGAACTGCCACTGGTGCTCAGCATGTTCAAGGCCTCCACCAAACTTGGATAAGGAGAAAAGATCACTGGTGTCAGATGACTCTAAGCAATGACGACAAATGTAACCAGAAACATCACCTGACCTACCTGGGCCTGCCGATGGACAAAGAACTGCCACTGGGTATCTGTGTTTAGGATCATGCTGCCAAAACTGGATCCAATGCACAGATCATTTGTGTTAGATGACTCTAAATAGTGACGACAAATGGAACCAGAAACAGCCACTGGACTCCCTGTACAGGCAGATGGCTGCAGAATTACCACTAGGCTTTGACCTGTAGGCACTCTACCCAGAACTGGGGACCAGAGCACAGATCACTGGTTTCAGATTATTCTAAGCAGTGACGATGAATGGAACCAGAAATATCGCCTGGCCACCTGGCCAGCGAAGGACACAGAATTGCCACTGTCCTTGGTGTGTAGGATCTTGCTGCCAAACCTGGATCCAGTATCACTGATGTCAGAAGACTCTAACCAGTGAGGACAACGGGAAGAAGAATCAGACAGGACTTCTGGGTCTGGCAGACAGACACAGAACTGCCAGCATGCCTTGGTGTTTCAGAGCCTGCTGTTGAACTGGGATCATGGGCTGGCAGATGGACACAGAATTGTTACTGGGTCATGGTGTGTCATAGAATGCCATTGAATTAGGATCATGAGCACAGATCACTGGGGTCATTTGACTCTCAGCAGTTACGATGAATAGAATTGGAAACAGAATCTGGCTTACCTTGGCCTGCAGAGCACACAAAACTGCCACTGGGCCTCAGCGTGAGGGAGCCTTTGAAGATCTTGGATCTGGGAACAGATCACTGGTGTCAGATGACTCTAAGCAGTGACAACGAATGGGAACGGAAACATCGCCTGACCTCATTGGGCCTGCAGATGGACCCAGAAATGTCTTTGGGCATCAGTATTTTGGTGGCTTCAGATGAACTCGGATCCTGGGCCACCATATGGATTCAAAATTGTCACTAGGCATTGTCGTATCTGAGCCAGCAGCTGATCTCGAATAAGGAGAAAAGTTCGCTTGTGTCAGATGACTCTAAGCAGTGATGGCGAATGGACCAAGAAACAGCTCCTGACATCCATGGGCTGGCAGATGAACATAGAACTGCCACTGGGTCTCGGTGTGTAGTATACTGCCGCCAAACTCAGATCCAGGTCCATCATATGGATGCAGAAATGCCACTGGTCCTCTTCACATGTAGGAACTTGCCTTAGAACTCGGATCCAAAACACAGATCACTGTTTTCTGATGACTCTATATAGTGAAGATGAATGTTACCAGAAACAGACCCTTCACTCTCTGTGCAGGCAGATGGATGCAGAACTGCCACTGGGCTCCAAAGTGTAGAAGCTTGCCCCAAACTCGGATCCAGAGCACAGATCAATGGTGTTAGATGACTCTAAGCAGTGACAACAAATGGAAGCAGAAACAGCCCCTGGTCTACCTAGGCCAGCAGATGGACTCAAAACTGCTATTGTGCCTCGATATTTTCGAACCAGTTGCTGAACTCAGATCCTGTGCTGGCAGGTAAACACAGAGCTACCACTGGGCCTTTAGTTTCCTAGCCCACAGTTGAATTCAGATCAGGAGCAAAGATCAATGGTGTCAGATGACTGTAAGCAGTGATGACAAATGGAAATGGAAACACAACCTGTTTTACCTGGGACAGAAGATGTACACAAAACTGCCACTGTGCCTTGGTGTGTCCTAGGCCTCCACCGAACTCATATCAGGAGCAAAGATCAATGATGGCAGATGACTGTAAGCAGTGATTAAAATTGGAACTGTAAACAGCACCTGGGCTTACCTGGGCTGGCAGATGGACACAGAAAAGCAATTGGGCCTCGCTGTGTCCTAGGCTTCCACCGAACTCATATCAGGAGCAAAGATCAATAGTGGCAGATCACTGTAAACAGTGATGACAAATGGAACTGGAAACATAACCTGTTTTACCTGGGACAGAAGATGTACACAAAACTGCCACTGGGCCTTGGTATGTCATAAATCACTATCAAACTTGGTACATGGGGCATCATATGGATGCAAAAAAGCCACTTGGCCTTGCCGTGTCCAAGGCCTACCCCAAATTTGGATCAGGAGCAAAGAGCACTGGTGTCAGATGACTCTAAGCAGAGATGACGAATGTAACCAGAAACATCACCAGGCCTACCTCGGCCAGCAGATGAAAAAAACTGCTCCTGGGCTCGTTGTTTAGAATCTCCTGGCCAAAACTGGATCCAGTGTACAGATAATTGGTGTTAGATGACTCTAAGCAATGACAATTGATGGAAACCAAAACAGCCCCTGACCTTCATGGGCCTGCAAATGGATGCAGAACTCTCATTAGACCTCGGTGTGTGGGAGTTCACTACCGAACTCGGATCCTGGGCCCGTATGCAGAACAGCCACTTTGCCTCAGTATTTCAATACCCTAGGATCTTTGTATAGAGTATGGATGCAGAACTGCCAATAGTCCTAGGTGTGTAAGAGCTTGCCCCCAAATTCGGATCCAGAGCACAGATCACTGGTGTTAGATGACTCTGACCAATGACGATGAATGGATACAGAAACAGCACCTGACCTCCATGGACATGCATATGGTCACAGAATTGCAAATGGACCATGGCGTTTTAGAGGCTGCAGACCAACTGAGATCCTGGGCCCCCATTTGGATTCAGAACTGCAACTGGTCATCAGTCTGTAGGATCTCGCTGCCAAACCTGGATCCGGTGCACAGATAACTGGTGTTAGATGATTCTAAGCAATGACAATGAAGGGAACCAGAAAAAGACCCTGACCCCCATGGGACTGCAGATGAACCCTGGACTCCACTTTGGCCTCACTCTATCATACACTGCCACCAAACTCAGATCTTGGGCCACCATATGGACACAGAACTTCCACTAGGCCCCTTGACATGTAGAAGCTTCACATGAACTCGGATCCAGAGCACAGATCACTCTTGTCAGATGACTCTAAATAGTGACGATGAATGGGACCAGAAACAGACTCTGAACACCCTGTGCAGGCAGATGGATGCAGAACTGCCACTGGGCCCTTTGATATGTAGGAGCTTGCCCCCAAACTAGGATCCAGAGCACAGATCTCTGGTGTAAGATGACTCTAAGCATTGTCAACAAATGGAAGCAGAAAAAGCCCATGGCCTACCGGGGCCAGTAGATGGACACAGAATTTCCACAATGCCTCAGCCTTAACTAATCGACATTTGTGGAACAAAAGTTGCCTGAACCATTTTTTACAACGCAGGTGTCTGAACAGTGGAGGGAAGAAACTCACAATATCGTTAGTCTGAAACCCACAGGTGATTCAGGGAATGTGGTGATGGACCACTTCCTTGGGAAACACACTGTCATCATGGAGCGTTTCAGCATTTGGTCAGCTCCAGAAATTATCTCTGCAAGGTCGCTCTCAACTGAGCCGGTATATGGAGAGAGTTCACATAGACAGGGAGCCTCCAAGGTTTTCACAGTTCAAGAGTTGGTCATTTGTTTACGTGGAAGGGGAAAGCTCGCTATGTAGACGAAACCAGGAGCAATGGAACAGCAATCTTAGAGTGTCAATGAACGTTAGATTTTCTGACATAGTTGGAGAGGGTAAGTGAGGGAGACAGGAGAAGAGATGAAGAGGGTCAGAAGACGATACAAGAGAGAAGATAGCAGAGAGGATTTCAAAGGTGACAGAGGGAATAATACATTAGATGTGGGTAGGGATCTGTCTTTTAGAGGGTCCTATAACCCTGCCTGCAGACTTAGTACCCATCAAACCCTGGAGTGAACAGAGTACTGATGAGTGAGTGCACCCTTCCAGGTTTCATGGGCAGGACTGATGCCAAGACCTTCATTCCCACCTTCATTTATTATGAAAATTTGGGGTCTTAAAGTTGGCAAAATTGGGGATAACGGTGTCGTGTTCTCAAGACTGTTCTTTTTGAAAAAGACCATTGATCAACTTTTGGGGCCCTGAGAAAAGAGGGGTACTACCACCTCCTGGAGTCCCTATTGGTCTCAGAATTTCCAGAATGCGTGGCACTGTCTTGGGATGTAAGCAGTGTAGGAGATGAGGTTAAGTTTAGAAAACAAAGTATTTCTTATGTCCTGATGACAGAAGGTTTCATGGTCAGATGAGGGAGAATTTTCACAGGCAATTAGCAGACGAGGAAGTGAGGTATGTGGGAACATTGTGAGGCTGAATACTATGTATCAGGATTGAATCTTTGGACCTTTTTGCATGGGTCGCATTCAGCTTAATGGAATTTACATGAAAATTTTTGTTTGCCAAAAACTTAAATTGGAGAAACATCAGGTACTTTTTTGATACAAGCAACTTGACTGAAAGCATTCACATGTTTGAAAAAGGATGGTATCTACAGGACAATAAAAAGCACCTTAATTTTGGCATTTTAGAGTGGTTTAGCATGCTCTTCAATAMTCTGACAGAGACAGAAACACACGCAGCAAGGGAGACACATGCAATCAGACAGACAAAATGATCAGATTTGATAGAGAAAATCCTGAGCAAGTCCAGAGCTGCTGCTGTACATCCAGGTTGCAGAGGCAAAGACAGAAGGCCAGAGAGAGGATTAGGGATTGCGAGACAGGGATTGCGAGAGAGAGAGAGAGAGAGAGAGAGAGAGAGAGAGAGAGAGAGAGA
>NW_023276919.1:7511885-7520077 GCF_003668045.3 Cricetulus griseus | reverse complement strand
ACAAACGGACAGATAAAAGTTCAATTTAGGATGTAGAGCAGTCCAGAACAAGTAGAGCTTCAGGTATTAACCCAGGGTGAAGAGGCAAAAACAGATGACAAGACAGAGAGAGAGACAGAGACTTTGGCTTAGGGTCACAGGCAAACACATTTCAAAGCACTTAGAATTATAGACTCCCACTAGGGTATAGAAACCTGTACAGAGAGACACAGACAGTGAGAAACAGAGAAACACAGAGACAGAACCAGAGAGTGCTAGAGAGATTTAGAGAATGAAATGAGACAGACACACAGAGAGTCCAAGGATTAATGTAGCTTTGGATAAGTGCATTATACTTCCAGAGGCTGGCTACCAACATACTCATGGAAGAAGCTATCTCTTCTAAATGAACTCAATCCTGCTGCTGACATCATGTCTTGCACCCAAGTAGATGCAGTCACATGATCTTTCAATCTAATCTAAGAAATTGAATTTAAAATTTCCTGAAGAAACTAACAATGGGAAAATTCACTTTTTTTTCACAATAATGTGATTCCTTTCATTCTCTTAGTCCATTTATGTTCTTTTACGGTATTTGATATTGCTCCTCAAAGGGGCATTGAACAGTTTTTCCAAGGTAACAGTAACAGCTCGATTCCCTTATACACAAGATGCACTTCCAATGGGGGTGGCTGAAGGAGGCTTGGTTCTCCAAATCTCAGAAGATGGAGTCAGCCTTAACTCATCGACAATTGTAGAACAAAAATGCCTGAAAAATTGAGGTGACACAGGGGTCTGAACAATGGAGGAAAGAAACTCCTAAAGTCTTAAGTCTGAATCCCACAGGTGATTCAGCTAATGTGGTGGTGGACCTCTTCCTTGGGAAACACACTTCCTCCTGGGATGTTTTAGCATTTGGTCAGCTCCAGAAAATATCTCTGCGATGTCCTGCTCAAAGGAGCCTTGGTATGGAGAGAGCTCACTGACAGAGGAAGAGACTTTCACAGCCCCAGAGATGGTCCTTTGTTTACATGGAAGGGGAAATCTCGCTATGGAGATGAAACCCTGAGCAATGGAACAGGAATCTAAAAATGTCCATGAATTTAGATATTCTGACATAGTTGGAGAGGTTGAGTTTGTGTCAGGAGAAGAGATGAAAAGAGTCAGATGAAGATACTCAAGAGAAGATAGCAGAGAGGACATGGATGGTAACAGAGAGAATAATATATCAGTTGTGAGTAGGCATCTTTTAAAGGGTCCTATTATGCTGCCTGCAGACTTAGTTTCCATGGAACCCTGGACTTATCAGAATACTGGATGAGTGAGTGCACCCATGCAGGTGTCATGGGAAGGTAGGCAGATGCCAGCCCCGTTCATTCTCACCATCATTTATTATGGAAATTTGAGGTCTTAAACTTGGCAACATTGGGAATAACGGTGTTGAGTTCTCAAGACTGCCTGTTTTTGATGAAAGGGCATTGACCAACTTTGAGGGCCCTGAGAATAGTGGGGTTACTACCACATCCTAGAGTCCCTGACTGCTCCATGAATTACCAGAATGTGTGGCACTATCTTAGGCATCCTAAGCCTCTTCAGATGTCAGCAATGTAGAAGATGAGGTTAGGTTTAGAAAACAAAATATTTCTTAAGTCCTGATGACAGAGAGGTGCATGTCAAATGAGCGAGTGTTTGCCCAGGCAAAGGTACCAGATGAGGAGGAGAGGAAAACACAGTAAAACTTTGTGTTTGCAAAAAAAAAAAGAATTGGAGAAACATCATTGCCTTTTTTGATACAAAAACTTGGCTGAAAGCATTAACATGTTTGAAAAAGAAACGTATCTATAGAAATATAATCAATAAAAAGCACCCTAATTTTGCCATGTTAGAGTGGTTTAGCATGCTCTTCAATACTCTGACAGAGAGACAGAAACACATAACAAGGGAGACATATACAGACAGACAGACAAACGGATCAGAATTGGTAGAGAACAGTCCTGAGCATGTCCAGAGATGCTGGTATTCATCCAGATTTCAGAGGCATAGACAGAAGTCAAGAGAGTGAATGAGAGATTGGAGAGAGAGAGTGGGAGAGAGAGAGAGAGAGAGAGAGAGAGAGAGAGAGAGAGAGAGAGAGAGAGATACAGAGTAAAAGAGGCTACATTATAAAGCAGGCCCAGTGTAATGCAGGTAGAGTTGTACTGGCACATCAGGGTGAAGAGACATTCACAGAGAGACAGTGACAGTTTGTGATTGAGAGTTAGAGATGAAATGACAGACAAACAAACAGAGAGACAAACAGACAAATCATGGCTTAGAGTAGGCTGAGATGAGTGAATACCAGGTCCACAGGTCAGTCCTGTCATACCCAAGGATGATGTTGTCTTCACCTCCTGTACACTGTCCTGCTTCTAACATCATTTGTTGCACCCAAGTACCAAAAGTCCAATGATCCTTTAATCTAAGATATAGAATTTAAACCTTCCTGGAAGAAGCTACCATGAAATACTCAATTTTGGTTCAGTTATATGTGTCTTTTCATTCTCTTAGTCATTTGATGCACAACCTGGGTAATATGACATCCCTCCATAAAATCATTTGAACAGTTTTTCCAATGTAACAGTAACAGGAAGGATGCCTTAATCATAAGATGTATTTCCCATGCACGAGGACTAAGAAGGCTTGGTACTCCCAATCTCAGAACTCAGAGTCATCTTGAACAAATTCTTGAACATTCAAATTGACACAGAATTGACACCTAAAATTGGAGGGACAAAACTGCCGAAGGCATAATGCTGAAAACAACAATGATTCAGAAAATGTGTTGTTGGACCTCATTCTTGCGTTACACACTAATCAGAATGATCTATGTGTATTCCTTCTCATCCAAGCATGGGCATTAAGAGAGGCTAACGAGAGAGACCCTCTTCTGTTTACAAAGCTCCAGTGTAGGAATATTGTTTACGTGGAAGTGGAAAGACCATTATAGAAACAGAACAATGGAACAATCAAACACCAACTTTAGAAAGTCCATGAACATTGGATTTCTGACAGTGTTGGACAGTGAGAGTATGGGAGATAGGACATGACATGAAGATGGTCAGAGCACGAGCAGGGAGTACATAGAAGAGAGGAAATGGAAAGTGAGAGGGGGATAAATACAGACAGAGAGACAGAGAGTGACAGAGAAACAGAGAGAGAGAGAGAGAGAGAGAGAGAGAGAGAGAGAGAGAATAAGAGAGCATGAATGGGTCAGGATATGTGTTTTTGAGGGTTACTTTATTCCTGCCTGCAGACTTAGTACCCATGATACTCTGTAATGAACAATATACTGCCTGAGTGAGTGCATCATTCCAGGTGCCTTGGTCAGGTCAGTATGATTCCTGGAACATTCAGTCTCACTTTCGTTCAATACTGAATATTGTGGTGTTAGATTTGGCAATTTAGGGAATAATGATATGGAGTTCTCAAGACTTCATCCTGATGAAACAGTGGTATGGAACATAATTGGGGGATGAGAGAATGTTGTGGTACTACCATGTCCTAGAGTATCTGATTGCTCCTTTCTTTTGCAGGGCATGTAGCACCCACTTGGGCCTCCAAAAATTTGCCAGATTTCAGCAGTTTAGGAGATGGGTTTAAGATAAGAAAAAAATGTTTCTGAAAATCGGATATCAGAGGGGTGAATGGTCAGATAAGGGAGTGGATTTGGAGAGAGAGATCACAGATTAGGAGGAAAGTAATCTGTGATCATTGATATGCTGAATACTATTTATATGGAGTGCATCTTTGTACCTGTTTGTATGGGACCCATTCAGCTCCCTGGAAATTGCATAAATCTTTGTGTTTGCCAAAAACATAATTTGGACTTACATCACCTACCTCTTTATGATAGAAGCCAATTGGCTGAAAGCATTCTTATTTTGGAATGGGAAAGGTATCTTTAGGACAATAAAAAAGCACCTTTATTTTCCATTTTACTGTGATTTTGTATGCTCTTCAGTAATCGGACAGAGAGACAGACAGACAGATGGACACACACACACACACACACACACACAGAGAGAGAGAGAGAGAGAGAGAGATGCACATGGAAACAGACATATAAAAGCACAGTTAAGGTGGAGACCAGTCCTGATCAATTACAACTGCATGTATCACCCAAGTTGCAGAGATAAACACAGAGGACCAGAGAGAGAGAGAGAGAGAGAGAGAGAGAGTCTTTGGCTTACTTGCAGGGAGGCAAATTACTAAGCAGAAAGAATTATAAACTACCAACCTGTGTGAAGAATTATATTTAGAGGGACACAGACAGAGATGCAAAGAGACAGAGAGAGTGAGTTATAAATTTAGAGGTACAGAATGAAATGACAGACAGACATACTGATATACAGACTGGCCAAGCTTAGTGTAGGCTGAGATATTTGCATACCAGGTCCAGAGGCAGGCTCCGAACATATTAGTTGAGGATCCTGTCTCTGAATATGAAATCTGCATTGATGCTGACAGCATCTCATTAACCAAAGTATCTGCGTTCCAATGATATTTCAATCTAATCTAAAAAATTGAATTAAAACCTTTCTGGAAGAAGCTAAAAATGGAAAACTCACCTTTTTTGCATTTCTGTAAATAGTGAATGATGGGGTGTTAGAACTGTCAATTTAGGGAATAAGGATATCGAGCTACAAAGACTGCATCGTGCTGAAATAGGACATTCACCAACATTGGGGACCTAAGTAGTTTGTGGTAATACCAGATGCTAGATTATCTGTTTGTTACTTCCTTGGACTGGAAAGTAGCATTCATGCCTCCTAAACCTTGCCAGATGTCAGCAGCATAGGACATGAGGGTAAGTTTAGAAAAGAAAATGCTTCTTAAATCCTGGTCTCAGAGGGGTGATTGGTCAGATGATGGAGTGCTTCCCATGAGAGAGATTCCAGATGTGGAGGAAAGGAATTTGGGATCATTGAGAGGCTGAATACTATTTATCTGGGGTGCATCTATTTGGACCTGTTTGCATGTGTCCAATTCAGCTCCCTGGAACTTACATGAATATTTTGAATGTACCAAAAACATAAATTGGAGACACAGCATCTGCCTCTTTATGATAGAAGTGACTTGGCTGAAAGAATACTTTTTGGAATGGGAAGGGTATCTTTTGTACGATAAAAAAGCACCTAAATTTTGCAATGTAGAGAGGTTTAGAATGCTCTTCAGTACATGAACAGAGATTCAGACAGACACACACACACAAACACACACACCGACAGAGAAAGAGAGAGAGGGAGAGAGAGAGAAACAACATACAGATAAATGCTCATCTTAGCTGGACACCACCAGAACAAATACATCCGCAAGTATACAACCATGGTGCAGGGCCAGATACAGTGGACCAGAGAGAGAGAGAGAGAGGAGAGAGAAATAGGAGGGGGTCTTTGCAATACTATACAATCCAGGCATACTGCAGAAGAAAGAATTATAGCTCCAACCTAGGGTGTAGAAATATATACATAGAGACAAAAACAATGAGTGACAGAGTTACACAAAGACAGATATTGTGAGTGATAAAGAGTTAGAGAATGAAAGTACAGATAGACACACAGACACTCAGACAACCAAGCCTTAGTGTAGTTTAGGATAAGTGCACATCACTTCCAGAGGCAGGCTCCCAACATACTCATGGAGGTTGTTCCAACATACTCTGTCCTGCTGCTGGCATCATGTCATGCACCCAAGTATCTGCAGTGCAATGATCTTTCCATCTAATATAAGAAAAATAATTTAAACTTTCCTGGAAGAAGTTAAACATGGAACACTTACGTTTTTTACAGTAATGTGATTCCTTTCATTTTCTTATACCATTGATATTCTTCTTAGTGTATTTGACATTCCTCCACAAAAAGGCATGGAACCGTTATAACACAGTAACACTAACAGCTATATTCCTGTAAAACTAAGATGTAATTTAATGGAGGTGGCTAAAGGAGGCTCAATACCCATCGTCTCATAAGATGGTGTGAGCCATAATTCATGGCAAATTGTGGAACATAAAATGCCCGAACAGTGGAGACGATACAGGGGTCTGAACAGTTTAGGGAAGAAACTCCCAAAGGTGTAAATCTGAAACCCACAGGTGATTCAGGACACAGAATTGCCATTGGGACTTGCTGTGTAAGATATCACTGCCAAACCTGGATCCGGTGCACTGATCACTGGTGTCAGATGACTCTAACCTGTGATAACGACGGGAAGCAGAAACAGCTCCTGGACTCCTGCATCCAGCAAGTGGACACAGAAATGCCAATGGGCGTTGGCGTTTTGTAGCCTGTTGCTGAAATCGGATCCTGGGCTGGCAGATAGACACAGAACTTCCAATGGGCCTTGGCATGTCATAGAATGCCAACAAACTCAGTGCAGGTGCACAGATTATTGGTGTCAAATGACTCTAAGCAGTGATGATGAATGTAACAAGAAACATCCCCTGGGCAGCAGATGGACACAGAACTACCTCTGTGCCAAAATATTTTAGAACCCATTGCCTAACTCAGATCCTGAGCTGGCAGAAAACACAGAGCTGACATGCAACCTTGGAATTCTGAGCCTGCAGCTGAACTCCGATCATGGACAAAGATCAATGGTGTCAGATGACTGTAAGCAGTGATGACAAATGGAACTGGAAACAGAATCTGGCTTACCTGGGCTGGGAGATGGATACAGAACTGCCATTTGTCCTTGGTATGTCCAAGGTATCCACCTAATACATATCAGGATTAAAGATAAATAGTGGCAGATGACTGCAAACAGTGATGACTAATGGAACTGGAAATAGAACCTGGTTTAACTGGGATGCCAGATGAACACAGAACTGCCATTGGGCATCAGTGTGTCATATACTGCCACCAAACTCGGATCTTGGGTGATCATATGATGTAGAAATGCCACTGGGCCTCAGCATGTCCAAGGCCTCCATTGAAGTTGCATCAGAATCAAAGACCACTGGTGTCAGATGACTCTATGCAGAGAGCCTGGGTATGGAGATAGTTCAAAGAGAGAGAGAGAGATAGCCTCCATGGCTTTCAAAGCTCAAGAGTTGATCATTTGTTAACATGAAAGGGGAAAGCTGGCTATCGAGATGGAACCATGAGCAATTTAAAAGGAATAGTAGAATGTCAATGAACTGTAGATATTCTGATATGGTTGGACAGGGTAACTGAGGGAGACAGGAGAAGAGATGAAGAGGAGCAGAGGAAGATACAATAGAGAAGATAGCAGAGAAGAATTTAAAATGACAGAGAGAATAATACAAAAGTTGTGGGAAGTGATCTGTCAGTTATAGTGTCCTATAACCCTGCCTGCAGACTTATTACCCCAGGAACCCAGGGTTGAACAGAGTACTGGCTGATTGAGTGCACCATTCCAGGTGTCATGGGCAGGTAGCCAGATGCCAGAAACTTTGATTCAACATTCATTTATTAAGAAAATTTGGGGTCCTAGACTTTGCAACTATGGGAATAACGATGCCAAGGTCTCAAGACTGCTTCTTTTTGATAAAAGGGCATTGACCAACTTTGGGGGTTCTGAGAATAGTGGGGTACTATCACATCCTGGAGTCCCTGGTTGCTCCAATAATTTCAAGAATGTGTGGCACTGTCTTGGAATGTCAGCAGTGAAGGAGATGAGGTTAAGTTTAGAAAACAAAATATGTCTTATGTACTGGTGACAGAGGGTTTCCAGGACAGATGAGAGACAGTTTTCCCAGGGACGTACCAAACAAGGAATAGAGGAATCTGGGAACATTGAGAGGATGAATACTATTTATCTGGAGTGAATCTTTGGACCTTTTTACATGTGTCCCATTTTACTCACTGGAACTTAGAGGAAATGTTGGTTTTGCCAAAAATATAAATTGGAGACACATCAGCTGCCTTTTTTGATATAAGCAACTTGACTGAAACCATTCACATGTTTGAAAATGAAGGGTATCTACAGGACAATAAAAACCACATTAATTTTGGCATTTTAGAGAGTGTTTTATTATGCTCTTCAATACTCTGACAGAGACAGAAACACACACAACAAGTAAGACACATGCACACAGACAGACAATAGAAACATATTTGGTAGAGTCCTGAGCAAATCCAGAGCTGCTGCTATTCATCCAGGTTGCAGAACCAAAATAGAAAGCTAGAGAGAGGGTGAGAGACCTGGAGAGAGAG
>NW_023276919.1:7468307-7508422 GCF_003668045.3 Cricetulus griseus | reverse complement strand
GATCTGTCTTTAACAGGGTCCTATAAAGCTGCTTTCGGACTTAGTAACCATGGAAGCCTGGATTGACAGAGGACTGCGTGAGTGAGTGCATCAAGCCAGGTACCATTGACAAGCTAGCCTGATGCCTGCATCTTTCATTCCTATTTTCCCTGAATGCTGAATGTTGGGGTTTTAAAAATCCCAATTTAGGGAATATGGATATAGAGTTCTCAAGATTGCATCCTGCTGAAGTAGGGCATTGACAAACATTGGGGACATGAGAATGTTGCAGTATTACCAAATCCAGGAATTTCAGTTTGTTCCTTTTTTGGACAGGTCATGTAGCACTCACTCCAGTCTCCTAAAACTAAACAAATGTCAGCAGTGTAGGAGTTGAAGTTAAGTTTAAAAACAAAGGTGTTTCTGAAGTCCTGGTATCAGAGGAAGATACCAGGGAGCAGATAGCTTAGAAGAATTGGAAGGTGACAAAGGGAATGATACATTAATTGTGGGTTAGGGATCTGTCTTTTAAAGGGTCCTATATCCCTGCCTGCAGACTTATTAACCATGGAACCCTGGACTGGAGAGAGTAGTTGCTGAGTGTGTGCCCCCTTCCAGGTTTCATAGGCAGGACAGATGCCAAGATCTTCATTAGTACCTTCATTTATTATGGAAATTTGGGGTTTTAAACTTGGCAACATTGGGAAATACTATGTCGAGTTCTCAAGACAGGTTCTTTTTGATGAAATGGCATTGACCATCTTTGGGGGCCCTGAGAATATTTGGGTACTAACACATCCTGGAATAACCTGTTGCTCCACTTATTTCCAGAATGTGTGGCTCTGTCTTGGCATCCTAAACCATAACGGATATCAGCAGTGTAGGATATGAGGTTAAGTTTAGAAGACAATGTATTTCTGAAGTCCCGTTGACAGAAGTTTGCATGGTCAAATGATGGAGGTTTATCCCAGGGAACGTTACAGATGAGGAGCAAAGGAATATGGGTTCATTGTCGGAATGAATTCTATTTATCTGGAATGAATCTTTGCACATATTTGCATGGGTGGCATTAAGGTCATCACTGGAACTTACCAGAAAACATTTGGCATGCCAAAATCATAAATTGGAGACACATCACCTGCCTTTTGTTGATACAACCAACTTGGCTGGAGGCATTCACATGTTTGAAAAATATGGGTATCTATAGGACAATAAAAACACCATAATTTTACCACGTTAGACTGGTTTAGTATGCTCTTCAATACTCTAACAGAGAGAGAGAGAAACACACACAGCAAGGGAGACACATACAAACAGAGATACAAAAGGATCAGATTTGTTAGACAATAATCCTGAGCTAGTACAGAGCTGCTGGTATTCATCCAGGTTGCAGGAGGTAAGACAGAAGGCTCACAAGAGTGTTACAGATTAGGAGAGTGCAAGAGCAAGAGAGAGAAACATAGAGACAGAGTAGGGGGCTCAGTCAGCAGGCTGTTCCAGTGCAATTCATCTAGAGTTATAGCGGGCGGCCCACCGGTGTGTAGTGACATACACAGAGAGACATTGAAAGTGAGTGATAGAGAATTTGAGTTGAAATTTCAGACATACAGACAGAGAAGCACACAGACAAACCAAGGCTTACTGTAGCCTGAGATATGAGAATACCAGAACCAAGGTTATGTCTCTCATACTCAAGGAGTATGCTGAAAGATACCAGATGAGGAGTATAGAAATCTGGTTTCATTGAGGGACAAAATACTATTTATCTGCAGTGAACCTTTGAATGTGTTTGAATGAGTCCCATTCATCTCACTGGAATTTACAGGAAAACTTTGGGTTTGCCAAAAACATAAATTAGAGACACATCAGCTGGCTCTTTTGATTAAAGCAACTTTGCTGATAGCCTTCACATGATTGAATAAGAAGGGTATCCATAGGAAAATTTAAAAATACCTTAATTTTGCCATTTTAGATTTGTTTAGCATGCTCTTCAGTAGTCTGACAGAGAGACAGAAATGCACATGGCAAGGCAGACGCATACCATCAAACAGACCAAAGATCAGATTTGGGAGAGAACAGTCCTGAGCAAGTCGAGAGCTGCTGGTATTCATCCACATTGCAAAGGCAAAGACAGGAGGCCAGAGATAGAGTGAGAGCCTTGGAGAGAGAGGGTTGCTCAGTGAGCATGCACATCCATTCCAATTCAGGTAGAGTTATAGGGGCTCACCAGGAAGAAGGGACATAAATAGACAGTCACTTTGATTGACACAGACTTAGAGATGAAAATTCAGACAATGAGACAGAGAGATACACAGACAAACAATGCTTAGTATATGCTGATATAAGTGAATACCAGGTCGTCGGGTGGGTCGTTTCATACTCCAGGGTGATGCTGTCTCTGCCTCATGAACTCTCCTACTTCTGACATCATTTGGTGCACCCAAGTACCTACAGTCCAATCATCCTTCAATCTAATCTAAGATATATAA
Organism: Cricetulus griseus; assembly: GCF_003668045.3. Taxonomy (NCBI): domain Eukaryota; kingdom Metazoa; phylum Chordata; class Mammalia; order Rodentia; family Cricetidae; genus Cricetulus; species Cricetulus griseus. The sequence goes on along the minus strand of NW_023276919.1, from coordinate 7,505,954 downwards.
CTTAAAGCTACAGTGAAAAACTCAAATTTCGTTTATTAATGTTTGTCTTTTCATTTTTTTAGATCATTAATGCACAACCTTTGGAATATGACATTCCTCCATAAAATCATATGAGCAGTTTTTCCAAGGTAACAGTACCCGGAATGATGCCATAATCATAAGATGTATTTCCCATGGCCAGTCTGAAGAAGGCTTTGTACACGCGATCACAGAACTCAGACTCAGCTTGATCTCATGGACAAGGACAGAACATAATGCCTCATCATTCAATTCGACAAAGAATATCTAAAATTAAAGGGAAGAAACAACCGAAGACATAATTCTGAAAACACAAATGAATCAGCCAATGTGGTGTTGGATCTCATCCTTGTAATAAACACTGACCTGAAGAGGTGTCTCACAATTTGATCAGTCTGTGATCTTTGCGGATTCCCATTATCCACGCATGGGCATGGAGAGAGGTCACAGAGAAAGACCCTTCATGACTTTCTCAGCTATAGTGTTGGTGTTTTGTGTATGTTGAAGGGGAAAGCAAGAAATGGAAACGAACACTGAGCAATGAAATACCTATGTTTGAAATTCCATCAACCGAGAATTTCAGGCAGAATGGGAAAGGGGTAAGTTGGTAAGAGAGGAGAAGAGGCAAAGAAGGTAGAGAAATATCAAAGAGCAGATAGCAGATAGGAACTGGAAGGTGAGAGAGAGAGGGAGAGAGAGAGAGAGATAGAGAGAGAGAGAGAGAGAGAGAGAGAGAGAGAGAGACAGAGAGAGAGACAGAGACAGAGACAGAGTCTTAGAGGGAATAAGTGGATCTAGATCTGTCTTTTAGCGTGGTTCTTGAAATATGCCTGCAGACTTAGTAACCTTGAAAGCAGGAATGAAAAGAGTAGTGCTTGAGTGAGTGCATCATGCCAGGTGCCTTGGACAGGCCAGCATGATGCCTGCACATTTCATTCCCAATTTCCCTTAATACTGAATGTTGGGTTGTTAGAATTGGCAATTTGGATAATAAGGATATCGAGTTCTCAAGATTGCAACCTGCTGAAGTAGGGCATTGACCATCATTGGGGACCTGAGAATATTGTGGTACTGTCAATATTACAGTTACAGTCCGGGTAACACTCACTCAGGCCTCCAGGCCTTTGCCTGATGTCAGCAGTGTAGTAGATGAAGTTAAGTTTAGAAACAAAAGTGATTCTAAGTCCTGTATCAGGTCAGTGAAAGGACAGATGATGGAGTGAATCATGAAAGGGAGATCCCAGATGATGAAGAAAGGAATTTGAGATCATAGAGTGGTTGAATTCTATTTTTCTGGAGTGTGTCTTTGGACCTGTTTTCATGGGTCAAATTCAGCTCCCTGGATCTTACACAAATCTTTTGGGTTTACCAAAAACTAAATTGGAGTCACATCAGCTGCCTCTTTATGATATAGACTTAGTAAATTAGGGTATAATGATGTCAAGTTCCAAAGACTGCTTCTTCTTAATGAAGGGGCATTGAAAATCATTGGTCACCCTAAGCATAGAGGGGAACCACCACATACTGGAATACCTGGTTGCTCCACAGATTTCCAGAATGTGTGGAACTCTATTGGGCATCCTAAGCCTCGGCAGATGCCAGCAGTGTAGGAGATGATATTTAGTTAATAAAAAAATATTTCTGAAGTCCTGGTGACAGTGGGTTGCATGGTCAGATGAGTGATGGATTTCCCAGGGAAAGGTACATGTTGAGGAGAAAGGAATCTCGGATCAATTAGGGGCTGAATACTGTTTATCTGGAGTGAATCTTTGGACCTTTTTTCATGGGTCTCATTCAGCTTGCAGGACCCTAGTGGGTCCCGGGGAATATGACATTGCTCCATAAAATCATTTGAACTGTTTTTCCAAAGTAACAGTAACTAAAAGTATTTCTTAATCATAAGATTTATTTCCCATGGGTGAGGCTGAAGAAATGTTGTTACTCCTAACTCAGAACTAAGAGTCAGATTGAACTCATGGACAAGAGCAGAACAAAATGCCTCAACATTCAAGTCAACACAGAATACCTAAAATTGGAAGGAAGAAACTGCCGAAGACATAATACTGACAACATAAATGATTCAGCGAATGTGGTGTTGGACCTCATCCTTGGGTTTCATAGCAACCTGAAAGGGTGTCTCACCTTTTGGTCAGTCCGGGAATATTATCTCTGAGTTTAACTGCTCACCCAAGCATGGACATGGAGAGAGGGCACAGAGATATACTCTTCCTGACTTTCACAGCAATAATGTTGGTCTTTTGTTTACGTTAGAGGGAAAAGCAAGAAATGGAAACTGAACACTGAGAAATGCAACACCTACCTTAGAAAGTCGAAGAACCAAGTATTTCAGCTGTCTGATTTGGAGATGTTCAATGGGGGCAACAGGAGAAGAGATGAACGGATTCAGCAGAATAGAAGAGCAGAGAGCAGAGAGGAAGGGGAAGTTGAATAGTGATAGGAAAAGAGAGAGAGAGAGAAAGAGAGAGAGAGATTGCAAAAGTGGATTGACATCTGTCTTTTGAAGGGTTCATATAAAACTGCTTATAGACTTAGAAACCATGGAAGCCTTGACAGAATAGAGTACTGCCTGAGTGAGTGCATCATACCAGGTGTTTTAGACAGGCCATTGTGATGCCTGGACTGTCCATTCCTATTTTCCTCTTGATTTTCTTATTAATTCCTATTTTCCCGGACACTGAATATTGGGGAGTATAAATGGTAATTTAAAGAACACGGATATCGAGTTCTCCACACTGCTTCATGCTAAAGTAGGGTATTCACCATCATTGGGGATCTGAGAATGTTGTTGTACTACCACATCCTGGTGTATCTCTTTGTTTCTTTTTTGGACAGGCTTGGTAGCACACACTCAGGGCACCTAGACATCACCAGATGTCAACATTGTAGCAGATGTGGTTAAGTTTAGAAAACAAGGAAACAGTTCAAGACCTAAAAACTGAAATTGAGAAAATGAAGAAAGCACGATCTGAGGGAATGCTGGAAATAGAAAATCTGGGTAAATGATCAGGATGTACAGATGTAAGCATAACCATCAGAATAAAGGAGATGGAAAAGAGATTTTCAGGGGTTGAAGGCAAAGTAGTGGAAAATGATTCATCAACCAAAGAAAGTCTTAAGCACAACAAATCTCTATCAAAAAATATACAGGAACTCTGGGATACGGTGAAAAGACCAAACCTAAGAATAATAGGTTTAGAAGAAGGTGAAGAAATCCAAGTCAAAGGCGCAGAAAACATATTCAACAAAATCATAGAAGAAAACCTTCCCAACCTAAAGAAAGACATACCAATGAAAATACAAGAAGCCTAAAGAACACCAAATAGACTGAATCAAAAAACGGTCACCTCACCACATAATAATAAAAACACCAAACATACACAACAAAGAGAAAATATTAAGAGCAGCAAAGGAATAAGTTCAAGCAACCTATAAAGGCAAACAAATCAGAATGACACCTGACTTTTCCTTGGAAACTCTGAAAGCCAGAAGATCATGGATAGATATTCTACATACATTAAGGGACCATGGATGCCAGCCCAGACTACTATACCCAGCAAAGTTTTCAATCATTATAGATATAGATATTCCATGACAAAAGCAGATTCAAACAATACATATCCATGAATCCATCCCTACAGAAATTATTGGAAGTAAATCTCCAACACAGGGAAGTTAAGTACAATCAGAAAAAAAATAGGCAATAGATAATCACAGTTTACCAATGGCCAAGAGGAAAAAGGGACAGAATCTCACACATCATCTCACCACCATCACAAATCAAAAACAAAAAAAAAATGAACAATAATCCATGGTCATTAATATCCATCCACATTAATGGTCTCAACTCCCCTATAAAAAGACACATAGTAGCAGAATGTATAAGAAGACAGAATCCTTCCTTCTTCTGCATATAAGGAACTCACCACAAACTGAAAGACTGAGGGTACCCAAGAATTAAAGTTTGGGGAAAGATCTTCCAATCATATGGACCCAAGAAACAAGAAGCAGTAGCAATCCTATTATGCAAAAAATTGGAATTTAAACTAAAATCAGTCAAAAGAGTTTAAGAAGGTCATTTCCTACTCATCACAGGAGAAATCCATCAGATGAAGTCTCAATTCTTAACATTTATGCCCCAAATACAAAGGCAACCACGTTTCTAAAAGAAACATTACTAAAACTCAAATCACACAAAAAACCACACACACACATATATTGGAACATTTCAACAGCCCATTCTCACCACTGCACTGAAACTTCAGACAGACACTTAAGAATCAAAAGATCTAATAGAAGTTATGACACAATTGTATTTAACAGATATCCATAGAATATCCCACCCAAATACAAAACAATTTACCATCTTGTCAGCAACACATGGAATCTTCTCTAAAATCTTCCACATACTTGGCAACATAGCAAACCTCAACATTAGAAAAAATATGAAATAACCCCTGTGTCTTACCAGGCCACCATGCTTTAAAATTAGAATTCAACAAGAACTACAGAAAACCTACAAACTAATGGAAATGAAGAAACACACAATTACACAATTCAATGGTCCAGGAAGAGATAAAAAAGACTTGAAGATTTCCTAGAATTCAATGAGAATTCAGACACAACATACCCAAACATATGGGATACTTTGAAAGCAGTGCAAAGAGGAAAGGTCATAGTGCTAAAAGTCCACATGAAGAAACAGGAGAATAATCACACTACAGAATTAACAGCACAACTGAAAGTTTTAGAAAACTAAGAAGCCAATATAACCCGGAGGAACAGACCCCAGGAAATAATCAAATTGAAGGCTGAAATCGATAAAATGGAAACTAGGAAAACAATACAAAGAATCAAAATAACAAAAAGTTGGTTCTTCGAGAAAATCAACAAGATAGACAATCCTTTATCCAAACTTGCCAAACAGCAAAGAGTGAGCATACAAATTAATAAAATCAGGAATTAAAAGGGGGACATAACATCAAAAACAGGAAATCCAGAGAATCATCAGGTCCTATTTTGAAAACCTGTATTCATGAAAGTTGAAAATCTAAAGGAAATGGACAATTTTCTGGACAGATTTCACTTATCAAAATTAAATCAAGAACAGATAAACAATTTAAATAGACCTATAACCTTTAATGAAATTGAAGGGGTCATTAAAATTCTCCCAACCAAAAATTAGCCAAGGGCCAGATGGCTTCTGTGAAGAATTCTACCAGAAATTGAAATTACAGGTAATACTGTATTCTGGTTATTTTGCCATCCAGAGAATACCCTTCTGGAATTCTGATGCAAAAGGAAAACACTATACTGGAATGGATATTTCTGTCACATAAACAGAATAAAAAATTAAAGACTTGTAGAAAAGATTTCTGATTTGATTTTAAAGGGTAAATTAAGTCTTCATCAGCTGACTGGGAAAGATCCAGCAGAAATTATAGTACCTTTAACTAATGAAGAAATTTCTTCCTTATGGAAAGATAATGAATATTGGCAAATAGTTCTTACTGACTTTTTTGGAAGAATTAGCAACAATTATCCCAAAACTGACAGAATTAAATTCATAAAAAAGACAGTCTGGATTCTTCCACGTATTGTAAGACAAACTCCCATTTCTGGAGTTCTTACCTTCTACACTGATGCCAACAAATCAGGTAAGGCAGGTTATAAAGCAGGTGAAGGAAGTAAAGTAGTTCAAAGTCCATATACATCTGTACAGAAGGCAGAATTATATGCAATTCTCATGGTACTTATGGATTTTACAGAACCTCTTAATATAGTTACTGATTCCCAATATGCAGAGAGAGTTGTGTTACACATTGAGACTGCAGAATTTGTTCCTGATAACACAGAATTAACTTCTCTGTTTTTACAAGTACAGGAAAATATCAGAAGCAGAAGTAATCCTATATATATTACACATATCAGATCCCATACGGGTCTCGCTGGCCCACAAGCACAAGGCAATGATGAGACTGACCATTTATTAATTGTAAGTGTGCTAGAAGCCTCAGAATTTCATAAGAAACATCATGTAAATAGCAAAGGTTTGAAATAGGACTTCTCCATCACTTGGCAACAAGCCAATGAGATAGTGAAAAAAGTGTCCTACTTGTTCCTTTTATAATCAAACTCCATTGCCAGCAGGTTGTAATCCTAAGGGCATTCGGAGAAATGAGGTTTGGCAGATGGATGTCTTTCACTTTGCAGAGTTTGGAAATTTGAAATATATGCATCATACTATAGACACATAGTCAGGGTTCCAATGGGCTACTGCTCTTAACTCTGAAAAAGCTGATTCTGTTATTACACACCTGCTAGAGGTGATGGCAGTTATGGGTATACCTGCACAAATTAAAATTGACAATGCTCCAGCATGTGTCTCTACAAAATTGGATCAATTTTTCAAATATTATCACATAAAGCATGATACTGGTATACCACACAATCCTACAGGACAAGCAGTGGTTGAGCGATCTAATAGAACACTTAAGGAGATGCTCAACAAACAAGCTTGGAAGACTAAMCCCCCCAAACATAGGTTGCATAATGCTTTATTAACACTAAACTTTCTTAATGCCAATGAAAAAGGACAAACAGCTGCTGAAAGACATTGGACTACAGAAAAAAACTGCTGAACTCAATCAGCCGGTATACTTCAAAAATGTACTAACCTCTGTATGGAAACCAGGACATGTGTTACTTTGGGGTAGGCGTTTTGCATTCATTTCCACAGGAGAAGAGAAACTTTGGATACCATCAAAGTTGATCAAGATTTGAGTAGAAAAGGAAAAACCTCTCAATTAGGACAAATGGCAGGTATTCTACTAAGTTGTATCTTATAAACTAAATAGAAACCTCCCAAAGGAAAGGGAAGTGTTTTGATTTTATCTTCACAGGAAAACTCATCTCCAGAAGGCAAAGGACACTGCATGGGTAGATACTTGGGAAGGAAAGGTAGCTATAACCATCAAACAAAATGAATGTGCAATATGTTAAACATTACAGCTGTCTCTCAGAGAACTATTTCTCTTTATTTCCTAGTCACTATTCAATTAAACCAATGCTGGGTTTAGAGGTGGATTTGGCTTTCCTCCTCTAAAATCCAAGCACGTTATTTAACTAAACATTATTTAACTAAACTTTAGTGTTTCTGTGTTGTATCAAGAAGCCAATTGATGTAATACAGAATAAATTAAGAATTTGGGTACGGTCTTTGTCTTTTCTTGGAACTTTCTATCAAGGTGTACACCCTCTCATGATTGTTGTGCTTTCATGGTTGCGTTCCCCAGCATGTGTGCATACACAAGCAAACATTTTCTGCTAACTGTTTATGTTTGGGTCCCATACAGCCAATGAAGACCTGCCTGATAGCCATCCCTGGACACCATGGAAAGAAAATGGGCCACACCTCCTTGACTGCACTGAATACAACTTGCTCTATTTCAACTGACACTCCTGCCAGAGGTTCAGGTACTGACTTCAGTCAGTTGAGGATTTCAAGCGAGATCTTCTATCAAGAGAATCCCATCTAACATGGACTGAATAGAATCCATTCAAGACTTTTACCACAATAATATTTTCTTCCGACTGGACCCCACATTACTATCATTGTCCCTTTTCAGCAGGAAGTAACTTGGAGGATGCTACGCACCCTTTCCCCATTGTTGTTACTTAGGATACTGTATATACCTAGTTAGAGATAGCTTCCTACTGTTTATGGTGGGATTAGAAGGAGATGTTCAGGCTTGGACACCTCTTTCAGATGACGTTAGGCTTTAGTTAAAATAGTTAGGATGTGACATAAGCAGATTGTTGTATCTTCTTATATTTACCTTTATGATTGTTAATTTTGGATACTTTATACTGTTAAGTTTTAATCCTTTTTTAGACTAAAAGGGGAATTGTATGGGAATTCTACTTAGGGGATGGCTACATGTGTGCCTAACCACGCTTGTGAGGGCATGGTCAGAGTGATGTGGAGCGATACAGCGTTTTTGCTTTTGGTTTCTCTTTTGACTTGCGTACAGACTGCTGGCTAGGTCACTCTGTAAGTAAGGCTTTTCCCTATTAACTACTCGTATATCTCTACCTGACTCAGTATTGGTAATTTCCCACTATAGGCCTGCCATTGAGATACAGAGCATCGATCACTGTGTAAGATGACTGTATTCTTTGATGACAAATGGAACTGCAAAAAGAACCTGGCTTGCCTGGGCTGGCGGATTGACACAGAACTGCCACTGGGCCTTGACATGTGGGAGATGGCGGTCGAACTCAGATCAGGTGCATAGATTACTGGTGTCAGATGACTCTAAGCAGTGATGATGAATGGAACCAGAAGCAGCCCTTGTCCTACCTGGGCCAGCGGATGAAAAAAGAACTGCCACTGGGTTTCTGTGTGTAGTATCTCGCTTCCAAATTTGGATCCAGTGCACAGAATACTGGTGTTAAATGACTCTAAGCAATGACAATAAATAAAACCAGAAACATTGCCTGGCCTATGTGGGACAGTGAAAGGACACAGAATTGCCTATTGGTTTTGGTGTGTCAGGACCTGCCTTTGAACTCGCCATCGATCCTGGGCCACCATATGAATGCAGAAATGCCACTGGGCTTCAGCATTTCAGAACCCATTTCTGAACAGCATTTGAACTGTTTTTCCTTGGTAACAGTAGCAGCTAGATTCCCTTAAACATAAGATGTAATTCCCATGGAGGGGGCTGAATGAATGCTCGGTACCCAACATCTCAGAAGAGGGAGCCAGCCTTAACTAATCAACAATTGAGGAAAAAAATAGTGCCTGAACCGATGTGACAATCCAGGAGTAGGAAAAGTGGAGGGAAGAAACTCCCAAAGTTGTAAATCTGATACACACAGGTGATTCAGCAAATGTGGTGGTAGATCTCTTCCTTGGAATACACACCGACTACATGGGATGTTTCAATGTTTGATCAATACCAGAAAAAGATCTCTGCAATCTTTAGCAAAACCGACCCTGGGTATGGAGAGAGTTCACAGAGAGAGAGCATCTATGGCTTTCACAGCACAAGAGTTGGTCATTTGTTTACGTGGAAGGGGAAAGATCTCTATGGAGATGGAATCCTGAGCAATGGAACAAGAAACTTGGAATGTCCATGAATTTTAGATTGTCTGACATGGCTAGAGAGAGTGATTGGGGAGACAGGAGAAGAGATGAAGAGGGTCAGAGGAAGATACCAGAGAGAAGATAGCAAAGAAGAATGGAAGGTGATAGAATAATACATTAGTTTTGTGTATTTATCTGTCTTGTAAAGGATCCTATAACCTTGCCTGCAGACTTATTACCATGGAACCCTGGATTGAAAAGTGTAATTGAGTGAGTGCTCACTTCCAAATATCATGGGTAGATAGACAGATGCCAGGACCTACATTCCCAACTTAATTTATTATGTAAATTTGGGTCTGGACTTGGACACATTGGGAATAACCATGGTGTGTTCTCAAGACTGCTTCTTTTTGATGAAGTGACATTGACCAACTTTAGGTGCCCTGAGAATAGTGGGGTAATAACAAACCCTGGGGTCCCTGGTTGCTCCATGAATTTCCAGAATGTGTGGCTCTGTCTTGGGTTGTCAGCAGTGTAGGAGATGAGGTTAATTTAGAAAAAAATATTTCTTATGTCCTGGTATAGAGGTTTGCATGGTCAGAAGAGGGAGGGTTTTCCCAGCGAAGTACCAGACAAGAAAGAGAGGAATCTGGGAACATTGAAGTCTGAATACTATTTATCTGGAGTGAATCTTTGGGCTTTTTTGCATGGTCCCATTCAGCTCACTGGACCTTACATGAAAACTTTTGGTTTGCCAAAAACATGAATTGGAGACACTTCCACTGCCTTTTGTGATACAAGCAACCCGATTGAAAGCATTCACATGTTTGGAAAAGGAGGGTATCTATAGGACAATAAAAAGCTACTTAATTTGGCCATTTTATATTCATTTGCCATGCTCTTCAATACTCTGACAGAGACAGAAACACACACAGCAGGCTCCCCTGTGCAATCATACAGACAAAAGGATCAGATTTGGTAGAGAACAGTCCTGGAGCAATTCCAGAGATTCTGCTATTCATCCAGGTGGCAGAGGAAAAGACAGAAGGCCAGAGAGAGGGTGAGAGACTGGGATTGAGAGAGAGAGAGAGAGAGAGAGAGAGAGAGAGAGAGAGAGAATGAGAGCTTAAGTGGGTCAGGATCTGTCTTTTAACTGAGTCCTTTGAAGCTGATTGCAGACTTATTAAACATGGAAGCCCGGATTGACAGAGGACTCCCTGAGTGAATGTATCAAGCCAGCTGCCATGGACAGGAATGCCTGATGCTGAAATCTTACATTCCTATTTTGCCAGAATACTGAATGTGGGGGTTTTAGAAATGGCATTTTAGGAAATATGGACATCGCTTTCTCAAGATTGCATCCTTCTGAAGTAGGACATTGACAATCATTGTGGAACTGAGAATGTTGTGGTAGCACCAAAATCTGGAATATCTGTTTGTTCTTTTCTTAGACAGGCCAGATAACACCCACTCAGGTTTCCCAGACCTCAACAGACATCAGCACTGTAGGAGGTGAAGTTAAGTTTAGAAACAAAAGTGTTTCTGAATTCATGGTATCAGAGCAATGACAGGACATATGATGGGGTAATTCACGAAAGAGAGATCCCAGATGATGAAGAATGGAATCTGAGATCATAGAAAGGCTGAATACTCTTTTTCTGGGGTGCATCTTTGGTCATATTTGCCCGGGAACCACTCAGCACCCAGGAATTAATTTTGACACTATAGAGAGTTTTAGCATGCTCTTCAATACTCAGACAGAGTGACAAGCACACACACACACATACACACAGACATACTCACACACACACACACACTCAATGATAGAGAGATAGATAGATAGATAGATAGATAGATAGATAGATAGATCTGAACACAAGGAACACATACAAACAGATAAAAGCTCAGTTTAGGTGCAGACAAGTCCAGAACAAGTATACTTTCACGTATTCACCCAGGTTTCAGAGGCAAAAACAGAGGACTAGACAAGGAAAAAGAGACTGACAGTTTGGCATAGAGTAGAAGGCAAACACATTGCAAAGTAGTTACAATAATAGACTACAACCCAGGTTGTAGAGACATTCAGAGAGAAAAACAGACAGTGAGAGTCAGAGATACAGAGTCTGAGACAGAGACAGTGAGTGCTAGAGAATCAGAGATGAAATGACAGACAGACACACAGACAGTCGATGGTTTAATGTAGGCTTGGATGAGTGCATTATACATACAGAGGCTGGCTACCAACATACTCCTGGAGGAAGATGTCCTTGTCTATTGAACTCAGTCCTGCTGCTGACATCAACACTTGCACCCAAGATGATGCAGTCACATGATCTTTCAATCTAATCTAAGAAATGGAACTTAAACCTTCCTGAAGAAGATAACCATGAAATATTACCTTTTTTCTTTTTTTACAGTAATGTGATTCCTTTCATTCTCATAGTTGTAGAGTATTTGATTGTACTCCACAAAGTGGCATTGAACATTTTTTCCATGGTATCATTAGCAGCTAGATTCCATTAAACATAAGTTGCACTTCCAATGGTGGTGGCTGAAGGTGGCTCGGTACCCAACATCTCAGAAGACTGAGTCAGCCTTAGCTCATCGACAATTGTGGAACAAAAAACACCCTAACAGTTGAGATGAAACAGGGGTCCGAACAATGGAGGGAAGTGTCAGGAGCCAGCCTTGGTTATATCTAAAGTCCTTATTTACACAATCCTGGCAATCCCCCATGCTCTCTTAGCCGCCAGTTATTCTAGAATCCCACCTCTTAAGTTCCAGAAGCTGTCCTGAGAAGCTGTCAACACCTTTTCCTCCGCCCACTTCTTTATGTTAGTGCTTGAGATAAACTCAGGAGATTCTGGACACCTGACCTGGCCTGAGAGCAATTAACATTCATTCCTCCCCCCTCCTTACCTTTCTCTGCTTCTCCCTTTTTCTTTAAAGACCGCTTGGTTTCAATAAAGTTCAGATGTTGACAAACGAAAAAACCTGCTTGGTCTTGCCTCTTCTTTTCCGCCCATTATTTTCAGGCTTGATCCTCCTCGGAGTCATGAATTTCCTGAACCCCACAGGCCGGGGTAGGTGTCACCCAAACTTGTGGCTCGAGGTACGGATTCATTGCCAAATGGAGACCCTCACCATGAAGAAAACCTAGGTAGTGCACACCGACAAGGAAGTTCTGCTCGCTGGATTGTGACTTACGCTGGTCTGGGAAAGGTTCTCACCGCTCATGAGTGACTGATTCCCTGGTAAATCCCCCTTCATTTCATTCAATAATGATGGGCCAAATATTGTTTAAGAAAGTCAATGAAGCCTTTCGGGAAAGAGGAGTTTGAGTAAAATATAAGGACCTGATTCAGTATTTTGCTTTTTTGTCAAGAACACATTCATGGGTCATTTTAGAAAGACAAGACATTCATCTCCTAACTTGGAAAAATGTCAGAGAAGGACCTTAATAGATTGCTCATAGTTAAGGGACCTGAGGAAGTTCCCTCACAGACTTTAATTATGGGCCTTGAGACTTATTCCGCTACAAAGCTTCAAAATTACCCTGCTTTAGTTTAAACCCCAAACTAGAAACAGATAGTAGAAGCCTAGAATGCTTAAGTACAGGTGATTTTAGAGTTTAAAACTTTTAAAAGGATCCTATGAGCATATAGAAGCCACAGCCATGAAGGAGTATTTTGAGTTGCGCTGTGGCTTGGGAAGACAAAAATGTGGCCTCGCATACATGCAGGCCCTAGGGAGATATCTAGGAATGTAATGGACAACAGAAAACTCTGCACCTATTAAGGGGCAGCTGGATGGTAAAGAATATACAGAACCAATGATTGGGATCAGCAGGGAGAGAAAATTAATAAGTACCAACCCCCTTCCTTCATTTTAAACTTGAAATACAGAAAGGCAAATACTCAATGGTAAAATTCAGCAAGAGCTAAGAGAATTGGAAATTTTAGCGAGATTGTTTACAGGAGATAAGAAATTTACAGGTTTCCTTGGATCAGAGAGAGAGAGGCTCTGTTGAACAAAGATGGACGCATGTGCCAATACCATTCAAACAGCTCCAGGAACTAAAAGTGGCTTGTGTCCAGTCCTAGTAGCAGTCTATGACAGGATTATCATGATGCTGCAGGCCTGATGTTGATCCACCTCAATGGCTGTAGCACCCTCCACAACAGGATTACCTTGAGGCCAACCCCGAGATGCCCACTCCAAAGCACTCTCGATCTGCTAGCCTTATGAGTGCTGGGGGTGGATGCACCTCATGTAGCCTAAGACAGAGGCCCTCCCCCTCACTGTCATATAAATGACAATATCAAAAAACATAGGGTTCTGGCTGCAGGTGCCCATCACGTAGCCTAAGGCAGATGCTCCACTTTATTGCACTTAGTGAGGGGAAATGTCAGGAGCCAGCCTTGGTTAGATCCAAAGTCCTTATTTACACAAGCCTGGCAACACCTCATGCTCAGCTAGCCACCTGTTAATCTAGCATCCCACACCTTATGTTCCGGTACCAGGCCTGAGAAGCAATGAACAGCTATTCCTCCCCCCACTTCCTTATGCTAGTGCTTGAGATAAACACAGGAGATTCCAGACACCTGCTTTGGGCGGAGAGCAATTAACATTCATTCCTCCCCTCACCTCATCTTTCTCTGCTCCCCCCTTTTTCTTTAAAAGACCCTTGGTTTCAGTAAAGTTCAGAGCTTGACAAAAGAAAAACCATGCTTGGTCTCGTCACTTCTTTTCCACCCATTATTTTAAGACTTGACCCACTTGACTCACGAATTACCGGAGCCCCGAGGGCCAGGGCAGGGAGGAAATTCCCAAAGTCGTAAGTCTGAAACACACAGGAGATTCAGCAAATGTTGTGGAGGTAAACCATTTCCTCGGGGAAACACACTGTCCTCATGGGGTGGTTCAGCATTTGGTCAGCAACAGAAAATATCTCTGAGATATCCCAATCAACCGAGCCTGGGTATGAAGAGAGTACACAGAGAGAGAGAGAGACCTTCCATGGCTTTTCCACCTCCAGAGTTGGACATTTGCAACATGGATGGGGCAACTCACTATGGACACAGAACCATGAGAAATGCAATAGGAATCTTAGAATATACATGAACTTTAGATTGTCTGACATGGTTGGAGGTTGTGAGTGGGGGAGATAGGAGAAGAGATGGACAGGGTTAGAGGAAGATACCAGAGGGAAGATAGCAGAGAGGACTTGGAAAGGGACAGAGAGAATAATACATTAGTTGGGGGTAGGCATCTGTCTTTTAAAGGGTGCTATAACCCTGACTGCAGATTTAGTACACATGGAACCCTAGACCGAACAGAGTACTGACTGAGTGATTGCACCCTTCCAGATTTCATGGGCAGGACAGATGCCAAGAACTTAATTCCCATCTTCATTTATCATGGAAATTGGGGGTATTAAACTTGGCAACATTATGAATATCGATGAAGACTTTTCAATTCTGTTTCTTTTTGAAGAAAGGGCATTTAACAACATTGTGGGCCCTGAGAATAGTGGGGTACTACCACATCCTGGAGTCCCTGGTTGCTCCAAGAATTTCCAGAATGTGTGGCACTGTCTTGGGATGTCAGCAGTGTAGCAAATGAGATTAACTTTAGAAAACAAAATATTTACTATGTCCTGGTGACAGAGGTTTGCATAGTCAGATTAGGGAGGGTATTCCCTCAGAAGTACCTTTAAAGGAAGAGAGGAATCTGGGAACATTGAGAGGCTCAATATGATTTATCTGGAGTGAATCTTTGGACATTTTTACATGGTTACTATTCAGCTCACTGGAACTTACATGAAAACTTTGAGTTTGCCAAAAACATTAATTTGAGACACATCAACTTCCTTTTTTGATAAAAGCAACTTGACTGAATGCATTCACATGTTTGAAAAAGAAGGATATCTACAGGACAATAAAAAGCACCTTATTTTGCCATTTTAGTGTGGTGTAGCATACTCTTCAGTACTCTGGCAGAGAAACACACACAGCAAGGGAGACCCATACAAAGAGAAAAACAAAAGGATCAGATTTGGAAGAGAACAGTTCTGAGCAAGTCCAGAGTTGCTTCTTTTGATCCAGCTTGCAGAGGCAAAGACATAAGGCCAGAGAGAGGGTGAGAGACAGGCACACACACACACACACACACACACACACACAGAGAGAGAGAGAGAGAGAGAGAGAGAGAGAGAGTAGCTAACCATGGAAAACTCACCTTTTTCACAGTAATGTGATTCCTTTCATTCTCTTAGTCCATTTATATACTTCTTAGGGTATTTGATACGGCTACACAAAATGGCATTGAACAGTGTTTCCATGGTAACAGTAGCAGCTAGATTCTCTTAAACATAAGATGTACTTCCAGTGGTCGTGGCTGAAGGAAGCTAGGTATGCAGCATCTTAGAAGATGGAGTCAGCATCTTAACTCGACAATTGTGGAACAAAAAATGCCTGAACTGTTGAGATGACACAGGGGATCAAACAGTGGAGGCAAGAAACTCCCAAAGTCGTAAGTCTGACACCCATAAATGATTCAGCAAATGTGGTGGTGGACCTCTTCCTTGGGAAACAAACTGCCTTCTTGGTCAGTTCCAGAAAATATCTCTGTGATGTCTTGATCACCCAAGAAGGGATATGGAGAGAGTTCACAGATTGAGCCTCTATGGCTTTCACAGCTCTAGAGTTAGTAATTTGTTTACATGGACGGTGAAAGCCTGCTATTGAGATGGAACCCTGAGCAATGGAACAGGAATCTTGAATGTCCATAAATTTTAGATTTCTGAAATGGTTGGATAGGGTGTATGGGCTAGACAAGAGATACCAGAGAGAAGATAGCAGAGAGGAGTTGGAAGGTGACAGAGAAAATAATACAGTAATTGTGAGTAGGGATCTGTCTTTAAAGGATCCTATAACACTGCCGGCAGACTTAGTACCGATGGAACCCTTGACTGAACAGAGTACTGGCTGAGTGAGTGAACACTTCCGGGGTTCATGGGCAGAACAGAAGCCTAGACCTTCATTCCCAACTTCATTTATTATGGTATTTTGGGGTCTTAAACTTGGCAACATTGGGAATAATGATGTCGACTACTCAAGAATGCTTCTTTTTGAAGACAGGGCATTGACCAACTTTGGGGGCCCTGAGAATAGTGGGGTACAACCACTCCCTGGGGGTCCCTGGTTGCTCCCAGATTTTCCAGAATGTGTGGCACTGGCTTGGGATGTCTGCAGTGTAGGAGATTGTAGGGGAAGCTGTAGCCACGCCTTCTTAGGGGCTGGCTACAGGTGTGCCTGACCACGCTTGTGAGGGGGTGGTCAGAGTGAAGTAGTGGGACTGTGTTTCGGTTTCTCTTTGCTTCTTGCTGTACAGACAGCTACCACCAGCTGGCTGGTTCACTCTGTAAGTAAGGCTTTTCCCTATTAAATACCCTTATATTTCTACCTGACTCCGTATTGGTAATTTCCCACTATAGGAGTTGAGGTTAAATTTAGAAAACAAAATATTTCTTATGTCCTGGTGACAGGGAGTGCATGGTCAGATGAGGCAGGGTTTTTCAGGGAGGTACAAGATGAGGAGTATAGGAATCTGGGAACATTGAGAGGCTGAATACTATTTATCTGGAGTGAAACTTTGGACCTTTCTGCATGAGTCCCATTCAGCTCACTGGAACTTACATGAAAACTTTGGGTCTGCCAAAAACATAAAATGGAAACACATCAGATGATTTGTTGATACAAGCACCTTGACTGAAAGCATTCACTTCATTGTAAAAGAAGGGTATCTATAGGACAATAAAATGCACCTTAATTTTGCCATTTTAGTGTTGTTTTGCATGCTCTTCTATACTGTTACAGAGACAGAAATACAAGCAGCAAGGGAGACACATGCAAACTGGACAAAGGGTCAGATATGGTAGAGAACAGTACTGAGCAAGTCCAGAGCTACTGCTATTCATCCAGGTTGCAATAGCAAAGACAAAAGTACAGAGAGAGAATGAGAGATGGAGAGAGAGAGAGAGAGAGAGAGAGAGAGAGAGAGAGAGAGAGAATGAGAGAGCCTAAGTTGTTCAGGATCTGTATTTTAGCAGGGTCCTTTATTAAAGCTGTTTGCAGTCTTAGTAATCATGGAAGCCTAGATTGCCAGAGGACTGCCAGAGTGAGTGCATCAAGCCATGTACAGGACAGCATGATGCCTGCACCTTTCATTCCTGATTTCCCTGAATACTAAATGATGGGGTTTTAGACATGCAATTAAGGGAATATGGATATCAATTTCTCAAGATTGCATCCTGCTGACGTAGGGCATTGACAATCATTGGGAACCTGAGACTGATGTTCTGGCAACAAATCCAGTAATATCTGTTTGTTCTTTTCTTGGACAGGGCAGGCATGACTCACTTGGATCTGCTGGACCTCAAGATATGTCAGCTTGTAGAACATGAATTTAAGTTTAGAACAAAACGTGTTTCTGTAGTCCTGGTATCAAAGCAGTGATAGGACAGATGATGGG
The DNA here is from genome assembly GCF_003668045.3 of Cricetulus griseus. Taxonomy (NCBI): domain Eukaryota; kingdom Metazoa; phylum Chordata; class Mammalia; order Rodentia; family Cricetidae; genus Cricetulus; species Cricetulus griseus. Next base: position 7,488,292 of record NW_023276919.1, on the reverse strand, counting down.
GTGATTCATGAAAAAGAGAAGGAGAGATCCCAGAAGATGAAATTAGGTGTCTAGGATCATAGAGAGGCTGAATATTATTTATCTGGAGTGCATCTTTGGACCAGTCTGCATGGGTCCCATTCAGCACACTGGACATTTATTTTGCCATTGTAGAGACATTTAGCATGCTCTATTGGACTCAGACACACACACACACACACACAACACACACACAGAGAGAGAGAGAGAGAGAGAGAGAGAGAGAGAGAGAGAGAGAGAGACAGAGAGACATACAAACAGACAGATAAGACAGTTTAGGTGGAGACCAGACCAGGGCAAGTAGAGCTTCAGGTATTCACCCAGGGTGCAGAGGTAAAAACAGAGGACAAGACAGAGAGAGAGACAGAGATGATGGTGTAGGGTAGCAGGGAAACACATTGCAAATAACTTAGAATTATGGAATCCCACCAAGGGTGTAGAGACATATACAGAGAGACACAGACAGTGAGAGACAGAGATACACAAGACATTGACAGAGACAGTGAGTGCTAGAGAGAGATTAAGAGAATGAAATGACAGACAGACACACAGACAGTCCAAGGCTTAATGTAGGCTTGGATAAGTGCATTATACATCCACAGGCTGGCTGCCAACATACTCCTAGAGGGAGCTGTTTCTGCCTAATGAACACAGTCCTGCTACTGATATCATCTTTTGCACCCAAGTAGATCCAGTCACATGATCTTTCAATCTAATCTAATAAATGCAATTTAAACCTTCTTAAAGAGGCTAACCATGGAAAACTCACCCTTTTAAATTATTGTGATTCCTTTCGTTCTCTTAGTCCATTTTTCTACTTCTTAGTGTATTAGATATTACTCCACAAAACAGTTTTTCCATGGTAACAACTACATTTCTTTAATTATAAGGTACACTTCCAATGGGATTGTCTGAAGGAGCATAGGTACCCAAAATTTCAAAGAAACAGTCAGCCTTAACCCATCTACAATTGTGGAACAAAACAATGCCCAAACCTATAAGAAGACACAGGGKTYYKRAMYKKKGRRGGRARRAAAWYYYMAARKTKKTWRKYYKRAAMCCMMMRGKKRWTYMRGGRAWKKKGRRGKKGRMMWYYTYCCYKGGRAAAAMMMYKSCYYMWKGGGKKKTTYMAMCWKKKRWYMWYYYCMAAAAAWWWWCYYYKSCMWKKYCMRSYYMAMYKRRCCYKGGKWWKGRRRRKRKTYWMMRRRKKRRKKSCYYCMWTKSYTTYCCMRSYYCMWRRKTKGKYMWTTKKTTWMMWKRAARGGGRAARGYWRYTATGGTSATGGAACAMKGAGWAATTGAACAGGAATCTTARWATGTCCATGAACTTTAWATTTTCTGACATGRTTGKAGAGGGTGAGGGGGGAGAYAGGAGAAKAGATGWAGAGKGTCAGWGGAAGATACMAGAGAAGAATTGGAAGGTTACAGRTAKAATTATACATTAATTGTYAGTAGGGATCTGTCTTTTAAAGGGTCCWATAACCCTGCCTGCAGACTTATTAACCATGGAACCTTGGACTGAACAGAGTACTTGCTTAGTGATTGCACCATTCCAGGTTTCCTGAGTAGGACAGATGCCAAGATCTTGATTACCACCTTCATTTATTATGGAAATATGGGGTCCTAAACCTGGGAACATTGGGAACAATGATGCCGAGTTCTCAAGACTGCTTGATTTTGATGAAATGGCATTGACCAACTTTGGGAGTCCTGAGAATATTGGGTATTAACACATCCTGGATAAACTGGTGGCTCCAAGTATGTCCAGCATGTGTGCACTGTCTTGGGCATCCTAATCCTTGACAGATGTCAGTAGCTTAGGAGATCAGGTCAAGTTTAGAAGACAATATATTTCTGAAGTCCTGGTGACATTGGGTTGCATGGTCAAATGATGGAGTGTTTTCCCAGGGAAAGGTATCAGAGGACTAGGAGAAGAATCTGGGATCATTGTGGGAATTAATAATATTTATTTGGAACGAATCTTGGGACCCTTTTGCATGGGTCCCATTAAGGTCACTTGAACTTACAAGCAAAAATTGGGTCTGCCAAAGACACAAATTGGAGACACATCACCTGCCTTCTTATGATACATTCAACTTTGCTGAAGGCATTCACATGTTTAAAAAAGAAGGGTATGTATAGGACAATAAAAAAACCTTAATTTTGCCATGTTAGAGTGGTTTAGCATGCTCTTCACTACTCTAACAGAGAGAGAGAAACACACACAGCAATGGAGACACATACAGACAGATATATAAAAGTGTCAGATTTGGTAGATAACAGTCCTGAGCAAGTCCAAAACTGCTGGTATTCATCCAGGATGTGGAGGGAAAGACAGAAAGAAGGCACAAGAGAGACTTATTGATTGGGAGAGAGCAAGACCAAGGGAGAGAGACAGAGAGACAGAGAGGGGGACTCAGTTAGCAGGCAGTTGCTGTGCAATTCAGGCAGAGTTATAGCGGGTGGTTGACCTGCATGTAAGGAATACACAGAGAGACAGTGACAGTGAATGATACAGAATTAGAGCTGAAAATTCAGACATAAAGACAGAGAGACACACAGACAAACCAAGGCATAGTGTAGGCTGAGATATGTGAGTGCCAGGTCAAAGGGTACATCTGTCATACTCAAGGCATATGCTGTCTATGCCTCAGGAACTCTGCTTTTCTTCTGACATCATTTGATGCACCTAAGGACCTGCAGTCCAATGATCCTTCAATCTAATCTAAGATATGGAATTTAAATCTTCCTGGAAGAAGCTACCATGCAAAACCCAAATTTCATTCAGTAATAGGTTTCATTCATGTTCTTATTCCATTAATGCACCATATGGGGTATATGACATTCCTCCTTAAAAGGATTTGAACAGTATTTCCAACGTAACAGTAACTGGAGGAATGCCTGAATACTAAGATGTATTTCCCATGTGCTAGGCCGAAGAAGGCTTGGTACTCCCAATCTCAGAACTCAGAGTCAGCTTGAACTCATGGGCAAAGGCAGAACTAAATGTCTGAACATTAAAGTCGACACAGACTTTCCTCTTATTGGAGGGAACACACTGCCAATGACATAATCCTGAAAACACAAATGATTTAGCCAATGTGGTGTTGGACCTCATTCTTGGGATAAACACTGACCTGAAGAGGTGTCTCACAGTTTGTTCAGTCTGAGAGAATATCTGTGGATTCCAATTCATTAAGCATGGGCTTGGTGACAGGTCACAGAGAGAGACCTGCCACGGCATTTTCAGCAATACTGTTCGTCATTTGTGTACGTTTAAGAGGAAAGTATGATATGGAAACTGAACACTGAACGATGGAAAACCTTACTATGAAAGTCCTTGAACAGAGGTTATCAGAAAGGGTGGAAAGGGTGAGTTGGATAGACAGGAGAAAAGACGAAGAGGGTCAGAGAAATAGCAATGAGCCGATATCAGATAAGAACTGGAAGGAGAGAGAGAGAGAGAGAGAGAGAGAGAGAGAGAGAGAGAGAGAGAGGGAGAAGGAGAGAGAGACTAAGAGAGCATAAGTGGGTCAGGAACTGTCTTTTAATGGGGTGTTTAAAGCAGCCTGCAGACTTAGTAACATTGAAAGATGTATTAAACATAGTACTGCCTGAGTGAGTGCACCATGCCAGGTGCCTTTGACAGGCCAGCCTGATACCTGCACCTTTCATTCCTACTTTCTCTGAATACTGATTGTTGGGGTGTTAGAAATGGCAATATATGGAATAAGGATACTGAGTTCTCTAGATTGCATCCTGCAGAAGGGCATTGACCAACAATGGGGACCTGAGAATATTGTGGTATTACCACATCCTTGAGTATCTGTTTGTTCCTTTCTTGGATAGGCGAGGTAGCATTCACTTTGGTCTCCTAAACCTAAACAGATGACAGCAGTGTAGGAGATGAAGTTAAGTTTAGAAACAATAGTGTTTCGGAAGTCCTGGTATCTGAGCGGTGAAAGGACAGATGATGGAGTGATTCATAAAAGAGAGATCCCTGATGATGAAGAAAGGAATCTGGGATGATAGAGAGTCTGAATAAATTTTTTTCTTGTGTGTATCTTTGGACCTGTTTGCATGGGTCCCATACAGTTTCCTGAAACTTACAGGGATATTTTGGGTTTACCAAAAACATAAATTGGAGACACATCAGCTGCAGATTTATTATAGAAGAGACATGGATGAAAGCATTCTCAATTTGGAATGGGAAGGATATCTTTTGGACAATAAAAAAGCACCTTAATTTTTCCATTGTAGAGAGTTTTAACATGCTCTTCAGTACTCAGAAAGAAAGAAAAATAGACACACACACAAACACAGAGAGTGAGAGAGAGAAAAAAAGAGAGACAGATAGACACACACACACACGAGAGAGAAAGAGAGAGAGAGAGAGAGAGAGAGAGAGAGAGAGAGAGAGAGAAGAACCCATAAAAACACACACATAATAGCTCAGTTTAGGTGGAGACCAGTCTAGAACACGTACAGCTTCAGGTATTCACCCTGGGTAGAGAGGCAAAAACAGAGGACTAGAGAGAGAGAGAGAGACAGAGAGTTTGGCTTAGGGTAGCAGGCAAACACATTGCAAAGCAGTTAGAATTATAGACTCTCACCCATATTGTAGAGACATATACAGGGAGACACAGACTGTGAGAGACAGAAATACACAGAGACAGAGACAGAGACAGTGAGTGCTAGAGACAGAGTTAGAGAATGAAATGACAGACACACAGAAATTCCAAGGCTTGGATAAGTGCATTAATCATCCAGAGGCTGGCTACCAAAATAATCATGGCAGAAGCTGTCTCTTCCTAATGAACACAGTCCTACTGCTGACATCATCTCTTGCACCCAAGTAGATGCAGTCACATGAAATTCCAATCTAATCTACAAAATGGAATTTAATCCTTCCTGAAGAAGCTAACCATGGAAAACTCGTCTTTTTCACAGTAATGTGATTCCTTTCGTTGTCTTAGACCATTTATCTACTTCGTAGTGTATTTCATATTGCTCCACAAAATGGCATTGAACAGTTTTTCCACGATAACAGAATCAGCTAGATACCCTCAAACTTAAGATGCATTTCCTATATGGGTGGCTGAAGTAGGCTCGGTACCCAATATCTCAGAAGACAGAGTCAGCGTCTTAACTCATCGACAATTGTGGAACAAAAAATGTGGAACGATTGAGATGACACCGGGGAACGAGCAAGGGAGGGAAGAAATTCCAAATGTCGTAAGTCTGACACCCACAGGTGATTCAGCAAATGTGGTGGTGGACCTCTTCCTTGGGAAACACACTGCATCTTAGGGTTTTTCAGCATTCAGTCAGCTCCAGAAAATAACTCTGCGATGTCCTGATCAACTGAGCCTGGGTATGAAGAGAGTTCACAGAGAGAGAGAGCCTCCATGGCTTTCACAGTTCCAGAGTTGGTCATTTTTTTACATGGAAGGGGAAAGCTCGCTATGGAGATGGAACCCTGAGCAATGGAACAGGAATCTTGGAATGTCCCTGAACTTTACATTTTCTGACATGGCTGGAGAGGGTTTATGGTGGAGATAGGATAAGAGATGAAGAGGTTCTGAGGAAGATACCAGAGACAAGATAGAAGAGAGGACTTGGAAGATAACAGAGAAAAAACACATTAGTTGTGGGTAGGGATCTGTCTTTCAAAGGGTCCTATAGCCATGCCTACAGACTAAGTACCCATGGAACCCTGGACTGTATAGAGTACTTACTGAGTGAGTGCACCCTTCCAGGTTTCATGTACAGGACAGATGCCAGGACCATCATTCCCACTTTCATTTATTATGGAAATTTGGGGTCTAAAACTAGGCAACTTCAGGAATAATGATGTCGAGTTTTCAAGACTGCTTCTTTTTGATGAAATGGCATTGACATATTTCGGGGCACCCAGAATATTTGGGTACTAACACTGCCTGGAATATCTGTTGTTCCATGTATTTCCAGAATATTTGGCTCTGTCTTGGGCGTCCTAGGTCTTGACACATGTCAGCAGTGTGTGAGATGAGGTTAAATTTAGAAGACAAAATATTTCTTAAGTCCAGGTGACAGAGGGTTGCATGGTTATATGATGGAGGGTTTTCCTAGGTAAAGGTACCAGATGAAGAGGAGAGGAATCTGGGATCATTGTGGGAATGAATCCTAGTGGAATTCATTGTGGAATGAATCTTTGGACCTTTTTGCATGGGTGCCATTTAGCTCACTGGAACTTGCAAGGAAACATTGGGTGTGCCTAAAACATAAATTGGAGACACATTACCTGCCTTCTTTTGATACAAGCAACTTGGCTGAAAGCATTCACATGTTTAAAAAGAAGGGAATCTATAGGACAATAAAAAGCTCCTTAATTTTGCCATTTTATAGTGGTTTAGCATGCTCTTCAAAACTCTAACAGAGAGAGAGAGAGAAACACACACATCAAGGGAGACACATAAAGACAGAGATACAAAAGGATTAGAAATGGTAGGTAACAGTCTTGAGCAAGTCCAGAGCTGCTGGTATCCATCCAGGATGCAGAGGGAAAGACAGAAGGCCAGAGAAAGAGTGAGAGATTGGGAGAGAGTGAGATCAAGAGAGAGACAGAGAGACAGAGAGGGAGGCACATCTAGCAGGCAGTTCCAGTGCAATTCAGGTAGAGGTATAGCGGGCAGCCCTCCAGTGTGAAGGGACATACACAGAGAGACAGTGACAGAGAGTGATAGAGAATTAGAGTTGAAAATTCAGGTATACAGACAGAGATACACACAGACAAACCAAAGCTTAGTGTAGGCTGAGATATGTGAATTCCAAGTCCAAGGGTGGGTCCTCTCATACTCAAAGACTGTGCTGTCTCTGCCTCATGAACTCTGCTGCTTCTGACATCATTTGATGCAGCCAAGTACCTGGATTCCAATGATCCTTCAATCTAATCTAAGATATGGAATTTAAACCTTCCTGGAAGAAGCTCAAACTCAAATTTCCATCAGTAATGTGTGTTTTTTCATTTTCTTAGTCCATTAATGCACAACCTGGGGAATATTCCTTAAGGATATTCCTCCTTAAAAGTATTTGAACAGTTTTACTTATGTAACCGTAACCAGATGTATGCCTCAATCATAAGATGTATTTCCCATGGGTTAGGCCGAAGAAGTCTTTGTACTCCTAATCTCAGAACTCAGAGTCAGCTTGAACTCATGGGCAAAGGCAAAACAAAAGGAATGAACATTCAAGTCGACCCAGAATACCTATTATTGCAGGGAATAAACTGCCGAAGGCATAATCCTGAGAACACCAATGATTCAGCGAATGTGGTGTTGAACCTCATCCTTGGCATAAAAACCGACCTGAAGGGGTGTCTCACAGTTTGTTCAGTCCAAGAGAATGATCTCTGCGGATTACCGCATATTAAACCATGGGCATGGTGAGAGGTCACAGAGAGAGGCCCTCCATGGTTTTCTCAGCCATTGTGTTGGTCTTTTGTATACATTGAAGGGGAACGTACAAAATGGAAACAGAACACTGAGCAATGGAACATCTACCTATTGAAGTACTTGATTTGAGATTTCAGACAGAGTGGGAGAGGGTGAGTTGGTTAGAGAGGAGAAAAGACGAAGAGTGTCAGAGATATATCAAAGAGCAGATAGCAGACAGGAAATGGAAGGTGACAGAGAGAGGGAGACAGAGAGAAAGGAGAGAGAGAGAGAGAGAGAGAGAGAGAGAGAGAGAGAGAGAGAGGAGAGAGAGAGAGAGAGAGAGAGAGAGAGACTTAGAGAACATATGTGAGTCGGGCTCTGGCTTTTACCTGGGTGTTTTAAAGCGGTCTGCAGACTTAGTAACCCTGAAAGCTGGACTGAACAGACTACTGCCTGAGTGAGTGTATCATGACAGGTGCCTTGTACAGGACAGCCTGATGCCTGCACATTTCATTCTTACATTCACTGAATACTTATTGTTGGGGCGTTTAAAATGGCAATTTAGGGAATGAGGATCTGGATTTCAGATATCGAATTCTCTGGTTGCATCCAACTGAAGTAGGGCACTGACAAACATTGGGGACATAAGTATGTTGTGGTACTACCATATCCTGGAGTATCTGTTTGTTCCTTCTTTGGATAGGCCAGGTAGTACACATTTGTATCTCCTAGACCTCAAAAGATGTCAGCAGTGTAGTTGATCAAGTTAAATTTAGAAACAAAAGTGTTTCTGAAGTCCAAGTATCAGAGCACTGATAGGACAAATGATTCTCAAAAGAGAGATCCCAGATGATGAAGAAATAAATTCGGGATCACAGAATGGCTTCAGGTATTCACCCAAGGTGCAGAGGCAAAAAACAGAGGACTAGACAGAGAGAGAGACAGAGGCTTTGGCTTAGGGTAGCAGGCAAACACATTGCCAAACATTTAGTTTCACAGACTCCCTCTGAGGGTGTAGAGACATATACAGAGAGACACAGACAGTGAGAGACAGAGATACACAGAGATAGATACAGAGAGATCATTGCTAGAGAGATTGTTAGAGAATCAAATGACAGAGAGACACATATACAGTCCACGGCTTAATGTAGGCTTAGTTAAGTGCATTATACATCCAGAGGCTTGCTACCATCATACTCCTGGAGGAAGCTGTCTCTGCCTAATGAACTCATTCCAGCTGCTGACTTCATTCATCTCATGCATCCAAGTACATGAGGTAACATGATCTTTCAATCTAATCTAAGAAATGGAATTTAAACCTTCCTGAAGAAGCTAATGAGTTTTCCATGGAAAACTCACTAGGCTGGTGGTGGGACACAGAACTGCCACTGGGCTTCGGCATGTCATATAATGCCCCTGAATTCAGATCCTGGGCATCATATTTATGGAGGATTGAAAAAGGGCCTCGGCATGTCAAAGGCCTTCACCAAAAGTAGATCAGGTGCAAAAATCACTGGTGTCAGTGATGATGAATAGAAACAGAAAAATCACCTGGCATTCCTGTGTGAGCAGATGAACAAAGAACTGCCAGTGGGTGTAGGTGTGTAGGATCTCACTGAAAAAACTGGATTCAGTGCTCAGATCATTGGTGTTAGATGCCTCTAAGCAATGACGATGAATGGAAGCAGAAACACCCCATGACCTCCATGGGCCTTCAAATGGACCCAGAACTGCCACTGGGCCTAGGTGTTTTGGAGACTGCTGACACACTCGGATTCTGGGCCACGATATGGTTTCAGAACTGCACTGGGCATTGGCATATCCTAGCAAACAGCTGAACTCGGATAAGGAGCAAAGATCTCTGGTGTCAGATGACTCTAAGAAGTGATGACCAATGGAACAGGAAGCAGAACTTGCATTACCTGGCACGGGAGATGGACACAGAACTGGGACTCGTTGTTTCGGAACTTGCAGACAAACTCTGGTCCTGGGCTGGCAGATGGAGGCAGAACTATCTCTTGTCCTTGGTGTGATAGAGCCGCCACCTAACTTGGAACCAGAGCACAGAACACTGGTGTCAGATAACTCTAAGCAATGGAAACAGAAACAGCCCATGACCTCCATGGCCCTGAATATGGATACAGAACAGCCACTGCCCATTGGCGTTTTATATACTACCGCCAAACTTGGATCCTGGGTCGGCATGTGGTGGCAGAAATGCCACTGGGGTTTGGAATGTCAGAGCCCAATGCAGAACTCGGGTCCATGGTTGGTCGTCAAATGGATGCAGAAGTGACACTGGCCATGGCATGTCGTACACCACCGACAAACTCAGATCCTGGACCAGAATATAGATGCAGAACTGCCACTGTGCCTTGGCATCTCAGCCCGCCACCAAACTTGGATCCTGGGACCTCAGATGAAACCATAACTGTCACTAGCATTCTTTGTGTTGGAGATCAGCCTGGAATTTGGATCCAGAGCACAGTTCACTGTTGTCAGATGATTCTAATCTGTGACAAGGAATGGAACTGCAAAAAGAACCTGGCTTAGCTGGGTCGGCGGATGGACACAGACTGCCAATGGGCCTTGGCATTTTGAGGCCTGCTGCTGAACTAGGATCCTGCACTGGCAGATGGATAGAGAACTGCCACTGGGCCTTGGCATGTGGGAGATGGCTGTCAAACTCAGATCAGGCACAAAGATCACTGGTATCAGATGATTTTAAGCAGTGATGATGAATGGAACCAGAAACAGCCTTTTGCCTAAATGGGCCAGCGAATGAACACAGAACTGCCACTGTGACTTAGCATTTCAGAACCCTTTGCCAACCCTTCAGATCCTGGAGTGGCAGATAACCACACAACTGCCACTGAGCCTCAGCATGTCGGAGTTCATTGCAGAAATTGGATCCAGTTTATAGATCACTGGTGTCAGATGACTCTAAACAGTGAAGACACATGGATGCAGAAATAGTCCCTGAACACCCTGGTCCGGAAGATGGACACAGAACTGACATTGGGCCTTGGCATGTCTTAGAATGCTGTCGAACTCAGATCATGCATACAGATCACTGGTGTCAGATGAATCTAAGCACTAACGATGAATGGTACTTGAAACACAACCTGGCTTACCTGGGCCGGCAGAGGACACAGAATTGCTACTGGGCCTCGGCGAGAAGGAGCCATCGAAGAACTTGGATCTGGCACACAGATCACTGTTGTCACATCTGAGCGGTGACAACGAATGGAACCAGAAACATCGCCTAGCCACCTGGGCCAGCTAAGGACACAGAATTGCCAATGGGCCTTGATGTGTAGGATATCACTGCAAAACCTGGATGCAGTGCGCAGATCACTGGAGTCAGATGACTCTAACCAGTGACGACAATGGGAAGCAGAAACAGCTTCTGGACTCCTGGGTCCAGCAGGTGGACACAGACATGCCAATGGGCATTGGCATTTCATAGACTGTTGCTGAAATCGGATCCTGGGCTGACAGACACAGAACTTCCAATGGACCTTGGCATGTCATAGAATGCCAACAAACTCAGAGCAGGTGCACAGTTTATTGGTGTCAAATGACTCTATGCAGTGATGATGAATGTAACCAGAATCATCACCTGGGCCACCTCGGCCAGCAGATGGACACAGAACTGCCACTGTGCCAAAATATTTTAGAAGCCATTGCTGAACTCACATCCTGTGCTGGCAGAAAACACAGAGCTGTCACTGGCCCTTGGAATTCTGAGCCTGCAGCCGATTTCCAATCAGGAACAAACATCAATGGTGTCAGATGACTGTAAGTAGTGATGGCAAATGGAACTGGAAACATAATCTGGCTTACCTGTGCTGGCAGATATGAACAGAACTGCCATTTGTCCTCAGAATGTCCAAGGCTTCCACCTAATACATATCAGGATTAAAGAAGTTTAGTGGCAGATGATGTAAACAGAGAGGACTAAAGGAACTGGTATAACTGGGATGCTGGATGATCACAGAACTGCCACTGGGCATCAGTGTGTCATACACCACTGCCAAACTGGGATCTTGGGTGATATGTGTGCAGAAATGGGCCTCGGGGTGTCCAAGGCCTCCACCTAACTTTGTTCAGAAGCAAAGACCACTGGTGTCAGATGACTCTAAGCAGTGAGCCTGGGATGGAGATAGTTCACAGAGAGAGGGAGAGAGAGATATCCTCTATGGCTTTCACAGCTCAAGATTGGTCATTTGTTTAAATGAAAGGGCAAAGTTGGCTATGGAGACAGAAACCTAAGCAATGTAACAGGAAATTTAGAATGTCCATGAACTTTAGATTTTCTGACATGGTTTGATAGATTGAGTGGGGGAGACAGGAGAAGGGATGAAGATGTTCAGAGTAGGATACCAGAGGGAAGATAGGAGAGAGGACTTGGAAGGTGACTGAGAGAATAATACATTAGTTGTGTGTAGGGATCTGTCTTTTAAAGGGTCCTATAACCCTGCCTGTAGACTTAGTACTCATGCAACCCTGGAGTGAACAGAGTACTGGCTGAGTGAATGCACCCATCCGGGTTTCATGGGCAGGACAGATGCCAAGACATTCATCCCCACCTTTATTTATTATGGAAATTTGGGGTCTTAAACTAGGCAACATTGGGAATAATGATGTCTAGTTCTCCAGGCTGCTTCTTTTTGAAGAAAGGGCGTTGATCAACTTTGGAGGCGCTGAGAATAATGGGGTACTACCATATCCTGGAGTCCCTGGTTGCTCCCAGAATTTCCAGAATATGTGGCACTGTCTTGGGATGTCAGCAGTGAAGAAGATAAGGTTAAGTTAAGGAAACAAAATATTTCTTATGTCCTGGTGCAGAGGGTTGCATGAATAGATGAGGGACAGTTTTCCCAGGGAAGTACCAGACAAGGAAGAAAGGAATCTGGGAACATTGAGAGGCTGAATCCTATTTATCTGGAGTGAAACTTTGGAACTTTTTGCACGGGTCCCTTTCAGCTCATTGAAACTTACATGAAAAATTTGGGTTTCCCAAAAACACAAATTGGAGACATATCAGCTGCCTTTTTTGATACAAGGAACTTAACTGAAAGCATTCACATGTTTGAAAAAGAAGGGTATCTACAGGACAATAAAAACCACCTTAATTTTGCCATTTTAGAGTCTTTTAGCATGCTCTTCAATACTCTGACAGAGACAGAAACACACACATCAAGGGAGACACATGCAAACAGACACACAAAAGGAACAGATTTGTTAGAGTCCTGAGCAAGTGCAGAGGTGCTGCTATTCATCCAGGTTGCAGAGTCAAAGATAGAAGGCCAGAGACAGGGTGAGAGACTGAGAGAGAGAGAGAGAGAGAGAGAGAGAGAGAGAGAGAGAAAGAATAAGATGGCAAAAGTAGGTCAGGATCTGTCTTTAATTGTTCCTTTAAAGCTGCTTGCAGACTTAGTAAACATGGAAGCCTGGTTTGAAAGAGAACTCCAGAGGGATTGCATTAAGCCAGGTGCCATAGAGAAGCCAGGGTGATGCTTGCACCTTTCTTTCCTACTTTTCCTGAATACTGAATGTTGGGGTTTTAGAATTGGAAATTTGGGGAATATGGATATCTAGTTTTCAAGAATGCATTCTGCTGAAGTAGGGCATTGACAATCAATGGGGACCTGAGAATGTTGGTATATCCTGGAATATACAAATCCTCTAATATCTGTTTGTTCTTTCCTTGGACAGGCCATGTAGCACTCACTCGGGTCTCCTAGAAATCAACAGATGTCAGCAGTGTAGTAGATGAATTTAATTTAGAAACAAAAGTGTTTCTGAAGTCCTGGTATCAGAACAGTGATAGGAGAGATGATGGGGTGATCCACAAAAGAGAGATCACAGATATTCAAGAAAGGAATTGGGATAGAAAGGATGAATTTTATATTTCTGGAATGAATCTTTGGAACGGTTTGCATGGGTCTGATTCAGCACACTGGACCTGTTGATCCCCCATGCCCAGCTAGCCAACAGTTACTCTAGCATCCCACCTCTTAGTTTACAGGACCTGGCCTGAGATGCTGTTAACACCTATTCCTCCACCCACTTCTTTATGTTTTTGCTTGAGATAACCTCAGGAGATTCTGGACACCTGACCTGGCCTGAGAGCAATTATCATTCATTCCTCCACCAACCTCCTCTTTCTCTGCTTCCCCCCTTTTTTTTAAAAGTCCCTTGGTTTCAATAAAGTTCAGACGTTGACAAAAGAAAAACCTTTCTTGGTCTCCCCTCTTCTTTTCTGATCATTATTTTCAGACTTGATCCACCTTGGACTCATGAACTACCTGACCCCGAGGGCTGGATCAGGTGACGCCCAAATGTGTGGCACGAAGTATGGATTCATTGCCGAACGGAGACGCCCCATGAAGAAAACCTAGGTAGTGCACACCAACAAGGAACTTCTGCTCGCCGGATTGTGACTTCCGTTTGTCTGGGAAAAGTTCTCACCCTCATGAGTGACTGATACCCTGGTAAATCCCCCTTATTATGTTCAATAATAATGGGCCAAATATTATCTAAGAAAGTCAAACAATGCCTTTCAGGAAAGAGGAGTTTGAGTAAAATGTAAGGACTTGATTCAATTTTTTTTGCCTTTCTGTCAAGAACATGTCTATGGGTCATTTTAGAAAGCACAGACATTCATCCCTTAACTTGGAAAAAGGTTAGAGAAGGACCTTAATATATTGCTCATAGTAAAGGAACCTGAGGCAGTTCCCTCACAGACTTTTAGTTATAGGCCTTGAGCCTTATTCCCCTAAAAAGTTAAAAATTACCCTTTCTTTTATTTAAATCCCAAACCAGAAACAGATAGTAGAAGTCTAGAATGCACACATACAAGAGATTTTAGAGCTTAAAAGTTTTAAAAGGATCCTTCCTGCTTAAAAAAGCCACCACCATGATGCAGCATTTCGAGTTGCAAGCCGCTTGGGAAGTCAAAAATGTGGCCTCGCATACACACAGACCCTCGGGAGATATCTAGGAATATAATGGATATATTCCTGCTACTAAGGGGCAGCTGGATGGTAAAGAATATACATAACTAATGATTGGGATCAGCAGGGAGAGATAATAAGTACCAACCTCCTTCCTTCATTTTAAACAGAAAAGCAAATACTCAATGGTAAAATTCAGCAAGAACTAAGAGAATTAGAAATTTTAGTGAGATTGTATACAGAAGATAAGAAATATATAGGTTTCCTTGGATCAGAGAGTGAGGCTCAGTTGAACATAGCAGGATGCATGTGCCAATACCATTTAAACAGCTCCAGGAACTAAAAATGGCTTGTGTCCAGTATGGACCAATACCAATTTTTACCCAAAGGCTGATAGGGAATATTGCTGTAGAAGCCTCACTCCTAGGAAATTGAAAGTGGGTAACCAAGGACTGCTGGTCAGGAGGAGGATATTTGTTATAGAGAGCAGACAGGGACATAGGGAGTTAGTTGAGAATTGATTTCTAGACCTGTATGGAATTTTACAAAAAGGTTAGAGACACTGGAGTTGGAACTGTGATTGTGAAAAAGCTAGCTTATGAGAATGCTGGTACTGCATGCCAGACTTCGCTAAGGCCTCACAGGAAGAGGACTGATGTAGGCAAGTTCCTTAAGAATTTTTCTGATATGGACCTAGCTTACACACAGGGATTAGCGATGGTAGTTGTCTTACAGGAACTTTGGTTAAAAATAAGTTATTCCTACACAGAAAGCAAAGCACAGGGAGGAAGAAATGCACAGGGCCTTCTCGAGGTTGCTTTGGATATGTTCAGGAAGGGCACCGAGTCAGATAGAGTCCCAACGAAAGAGAAAATAGGGGATGGGGATTGTGCCTAAAATACAGCTACAGATTTTTCATCAATGCAGAGGGCATAGTCAAGCTAAGGCCAAGGTTAGCCATGGCAGTGGCTGTGGTCTGGCAGCCCTGAGCCAGTGGCTTAGAGCCACCTCATGAAAGTGTCTGTGGCTTGCTAGACAAAATGTCTGATGGGTCGGCGAACAGCCTGCCTCATCATGGTAACTTACAGCTTTGGGAGATGCCACCATGGCTGATGGCTCGTCTATGTATATAAATGCTATTAATACAGCCAGACAGAAACTGTTTTTGAGACTTATAGAGAAGAAAGGGTGACATAGTTAAGCTTACATTTGTTCAAATTTTGGATGCTCATATTTCAAGTATTGACGATAGCTACTATGCTAGAAATTTCAATTAGGTACTTTTCTTTTCAAAAAACTGATCATAACCAAGGGGAGAGGAGAAATGTGAGATGTATGCAAGTTATGAATGAATGGTATGGCCACACCTGGATGCATGATGTGATTGTGAATTTATGAATGCGGATAAATGGAAATGACTAAATCGCCTTGGATATGATTAGAAATATTTACATTGCATCGGATATTGTTTTAAAAAGATCAAAGTCACTTTAATATGGTCAAAAATAGAATCTAGACAGTCAGTCAATGTCTTAACGGGAAAAAAATATGATTTGAGCCCTTGGAGATAGTCAATTAAAAAGTTAGCAAAAGCTTATAGCATTAGCTTAGAGACTTGAGGAATCTATGGATGATTCTGTAAAATTTGGCAGATGAAGGATACAGGTCTTACTAAATTTTTATGATTCAAAAAGGAAAATCTAGAAAATAAAAGTTGATACATGATTTTAAAAAAGGGTTTGTGAGAAGCCTCAGGAGAGAGCCATCCAGTGAGATTCACAGCTTAAATGTGTCTTAGCAAATGCAAATTAGGTCAGACAAATTAATATGCAAATGAGGTTTTATCAGCTTATCAGCTTCGAAGCTTAGTTTAGAAAAGGCTACTCAGAAACTTTAAATAAATCTGGAAAATAGTTAAGGACAGATGTTGTGTTCTAAGGAAACTAAGGCTTAATAGATAACAATTGGAAGAGAAAGTTTAAAATCTTTAAATGAGTATTTTAAAAATTGTTATAAAATATTCATTGCTTAAGTACCTTTTTTGAGACATCTAATGATGATTTAAATCCTTTACGTTAGATTCTATAATGATCCAGATGTACCCAGACAGCAAAATAGGAAGGTAGACAAGTTGCATAATTAGATGACGTGATTCAGCATCATCAGATATATTGGCTATGCAAAACCATTTGAAGCTTATGTACTCCCCACAAAGCAAAGTCCAACTTCTGTTTTATGGCAGAAGGAAGCATTACTATGGTTGTGCCTACTCGTCTTACCAGCCTAAATATTTTAAACCCTTATTTTAAAGCATTAGTCCACATGGTACTTAAATGCCATATATAGCCTTTTGCTGAACTTCCACTGGGCCTTGGCTTGTTGGAGAATGCTGTTGAATTTAGATCAGGTGCACAGATCATTGATATCAAGTGACTCTAAGCAGTGACTATGAATGTAACATCACCTGTGACAGCAGATGTACACAAACTGACACTGTGCGTTGGTATTTTAGAACCGGTTTCTAAACTCTGATCCTGTGCTGGCAGGTAAACACAGACATGCCACTAGGCCTTGGCGTTTCTGAGCCTGCAGCCTATCTCCGATCAGGAGCAATGATGAATGGTGTCAGATGACTGTAAGCTGTGGTGAGAAATGGAACTGGAAAGAGAACCTTGCTTACAAGGGCTGGTAGATGGACACAGACCTGCTATTGGGCCTTGTCTTGTTCAAGGCTTTAGCAAACTCAGAGCAAAGATCAATGGTGGCAGCAGACTATATGCAGTGATGACTAATGGAAGTGGAAATGGAACCTGGTTTACCTGGGCCGGCGGATGGACACAGAACTGTCACTGGGCCTTGGTGTGTAATATACAACCGCCAAACACGTATCCTGGGCAATCATAATGATGCCCAGAAATGCCACTGGGCCTAGGCATTTCCAAGGCCTCCACCAAACATGGACCAGGAGCAAATATCAATGTTGGCAGATGACTGTAAGCAGTGAAGAATAATGAAACTGGAAACAGAACCTGGTATACATTTGCTGGCAGATGGTAACAGTACTGCCTCTGGGCCTCGATGTGTTGTATACAATCGCCAAACAAGGATCCTGGGCCATCATATGGATGCAGTACTGCTACTGGTCCTCTGTGTGTCCAAGGCCCTTACCAAACTTGGATCAAGATCAAAGTTCACTGGTGCCTGATGACTCTAAGCAGTGAGGATGAATGGAACCAGAAACATCACCTGGCCTACCTGGGCCAGCGGATGAACAAAGAACTGCCACTGGACGTCGTTGTGTAGGATCTTGCTCCCAAAACTGGATCCAGTGCACAGATCATTGGTATTAGATGACTCTAAGCAATGACTATGAATGGAAATAGAAACAGCCCCTGACCTCTATGGGCCTGCAGATGGACCCAGAACTGTCACTGATCCCTGGAATTTGGAGGCTGCTGACAAACTTGGATCCTGGGCCACTATATGGATTCAGAACTGCCAATGAGCATTGGTGTATCAGAACCCCCAGCTGGAGTCGGATAAGGAGCAAAGATCACTGGTATTAGATGACTCTAAACAGTACAGCAAGTGGAACCAGAAACAGCCCCTGAACTCCATGGGCTGGAAGATGAACACAGAACAGCCACTGGGGCTTGGTGTGTAGGATCTTGCTGCCAATCCTGGATCTTGTGCACAGATCACTAGTTTTAGATGACTCTAAGCAATGATAACGAATGGAACCAGAAACAGCCCCTGGACTACCTGTACAAGCAGATGAATGCAGAACTGCCACTGGGCTTAGATATGTGGGACCTTGCCCAAGAACTCGGATCCAGAGCACAGATCACTGGTGTCTGATGATTCTAAGCAGAGACAACAAATTGAAGCAGAAACTATCCCCTGTGTTGGAATTACAGGGGTATGTCACTTCCCTGGCTTATGCAATGCTTGAGGCTGAAATTGGCAGTTTGTCTCAAAAAAACAAAAAACAAACAAACAAAAAAAGTAATTTTATGGCTTTACCTGATCCAGCTGATGGACACCGAACTGCCACTGTGCCTCGGCATTTCAGAACCATTTGTCGAACTCAGATCCTGGGCAGGCAGATAACCACAGAGTTGCCACTGGTTTTTCCATGATAACAATGGCACCTAGATTCCCTTAATTATAAGAAGAAATTCCCATGGATAGGGTTGAAGGATGCTTGGTACCCACCTTCTCAGAAGACAGGGTCAGTCTTAACTCATTGACAATTGTGGAACAAATAGTGCTTGAAGCAATGAGACAATGCTGGGGTCCTTAAAGTGGAGTGAAGAATCTCCCAATGTTGTTAATCTGATTCACACAAGTGATTCAGCAAATGTGGTGGTAGGCCTCTTCCTTGGGATACACACTGACCTCATGGGGTGTTTCAATGTTAGATCAATACCAGAAAAAGGTCTCTGCAATGTTTCACTCAACCAAGTCTGGTTGTGGAGAGCATTCACAGAGAGAGAGCCTCTATGGTTTTCACAGCAAAAGAGTTGGTCATTTGTTTATGTTGAAGGGGAAAGCTCTCTATGGAGAAGGAACTTGAGCAATGGAACATGAATCATAGAATATCCAGGAACTTTAGATTTTCTGATTGGTTGGAAAGGGTGAGGGGGGAGACAAGAGAAGAGATGAAGTATGTCAGAAAAAAGAAAATAGAGAGAACATGGCAGAAAGGAATTGGAAGGTTACAATGACAAAAATAAATCAGCAGTGTGTTGGGATCTGTCTTTTAAAGGGTCTCATTAGCCTGCCTGGAGACTTATTACCCATGGAACCCTGGACTGTACAGAGTTCTTGATGAGTGAGTACAGCCTTCCAAATGTCATGGGCAGGCAGACAGATGACAGGACCTTCATTCCCACCTTAATTTATTATTTAAATTTGGGATCGGAACTTGGCAACATTGTGAATAAGAATGTCGATTTCTCAAGACTGATTCTTTCTGATGAAATGGAATTGACCAACATTGGGGGCCCTGAGAATAGTGGGGTACTACCACACCCTGGGGGTCCCTGGTTGCTCCCAGAATTTCCAGAATGTGTGGCACTGCTTGGGATATCTACAGTGTAAGAGATAAGGTTAATTTAAGGAAAAAAAATATTTCTTATGTCCTGGTGACAGAGGGTTACATGGTCCGATGAGGGAGAGTTTTTCAGGGAGGTACCACATGAGGAGGATAGGAATCTGGGAACATTGAGAGGCTGAATACTATTTATCTGGATTGAATCTATGGACCTTTCTGCATGGGTCCCATTCAGCTCACTGGAACTTACATATAAATTTTGGGTTTACCAAAAACATAAATTGGAGGAACATCAGCTGCCTTTTTGATACAAGCACCTTGACTGAAAGCATTCACTTCATTGAAAAAGAAAGGTATCTATAGGACAATAAAATGCACCTTAATTTTGCCATTTTAGTGTTGTTTTGCATGCTCTTCAATACTGTTACAGAGAGGAAACACACACAGAGAGGGAGACACATGCAAACTGAACAAAACTTTCAGATATGGTAGGAACAGTCCTGAGCAAGTCCAGAGCTGCTGCTATTCATCCAG
>NW_023276919.1:7464191-7467227 GCF_003668045.3 Cricetulus griseus | reverse complement strand
AGACATTGACAGAGACAGTGAGTGCTAGAGAGAGATTAGAGAATGAAATGACAGACAGACAGACAGACAGTCCAAGGCTTAATGTAGGCTTGGATAAGTGCATTATACATCCACAGGCTGGCTGCCAACATACTCCTAGAGGGAGCTGTTTCTGCCTAATGAACACAGTCCTGCTACTGATATCATCTTTTGCACCCAAGTAGATCCAGTCACATGATCTTTCAATCTAATCTAATAAATGCAATTTAAACCTTCTTAAAGAGGCTAACCATGGAAAACTCACCCTTTTAAATTATTGTGATTCCTTTCGTTCTCTTAGTCCATTTTTCTACTTCTTAGTGTATTAGATATTACTCCACAAAACAGTTTTTCCATGGTAACAACTACATTTCTTTAATTATAAGGTACACTTCCAATGGGATTGTCTGAAGGAGCATAGGTACCCAAAATTTCAAAGAAACAGTCAGCCTTAACCCATCTACAATTGTGGAACAAAACAATGCCCAAACCTATAAGAAGACACAGGGTTCTGAACTGTGGAGGGAAGAAAATCTCAAAGTTGTTAGTCTGAAACCCACAGGTGATTCAGGGAATGTGGAGGTGGACATCTTCCCTGGGAAAAACACTGCCTCATGGGGTGTTTCAACCTGTGATCATCTCCAAAAAATTATCTCTGCCATGTCCAGCTCAACTGAGCCTGGGTATGGAGAGTGTTCACAGAGTGAGTGCCTCCATTGCTTTCCCAGCTCCATAGTTGGTCATTTGTTTACATGAAAGGGGAAAGGTAGCTATGGTGATGGAACAAGGAGAAATTGAACAGGAATCTTAGAATGTCCATGAACTTTATATTTTCTGACATGATTGGAGAGGGTGAGGGGGGAGACAGGAGAAGAGATGAAGAGGGTCAGTGGAAGATACCAGAGAAGAATTGGAAGGTTACAGATATAATTATACATTAATTGTCAGTAGGGATCTGTCTTTTAAAGGGTCCAATAACCCTGCCTGCAGACTTATTAACCATGGAACCTTGGACTGAACAGAGTACTTGCTTAGTGATTGCACCATTCCAGGTTTCCTGAGTAGGACAGATGCCAAGATCTTSATTACCATCTTCATTTATTATGGAAATATTGGGTCTTAAACCTGGGAAAATTGGGGACAATGATGCTGAGTTCTCAAGACTGCTTGAATTTGATGAAATGGTATAGACCATCTTTGGGAGTCCTGAGAATATTGGGTATTAACACATCCTGGAAAAACTGGTGGCTCCAAGTATGTCCAGCATGTGTGGCACTGTCTTGGGCATCCTAATCCTTGACAGATGTCAGTAGCTTAGGAGATGAGGTCAAGTTTAGAAGATAATATATTTCTGAAGTCCTGCTGACATTGGGTTGCATGGCCAAAGGATGGAGGGTTTTCCCAGAGAAAGGTACCAGAGGAGTTGGAGAGGATTCTGGGATCATTGTGGGAATGAAAACTATTTATCTGGAATGAATCTTTGGACACTTTTGCATGGGTCCCATTAAGGTCACTGGAATTTACAAGAAAACATTGGGTCTGCCAAAAACATAAATTGGAGTCACATCACCTGCCTTCTTTTGATAAAAGCAACTCGGCAGAAGGCTTTCACATGTTTGAAAAAGAAGGGTATGTATAGGACAATAAAATCACCTTAATTTTGCCATGTTAGAATGGTTTAGCATGCTCTTCACTACTCTAACTGAGAGAGAGAAACACACACAGCAATGGAGACACATACAGACAGATATACAAGGATCAGATTTGGTAGATAACAGTCCTAGCAAGTCCAAAGCTGCTGGTATTCATCCAGGTTGCAGAGGGAAAGACAGAAGGCACAAGAGAGACTTAAAAGTTTGGGAGAGAGCAAGACCAAGGGAGAGAGATATAGAGACAGAGAGACAGAGAGGGGGACTCAGTTAGCAGGCAGTTCCAGTGCAATTCAGGTAGAGTTATAGTAGGCGCTGCATGATGGAAAAGGAACCTTAGAATGTCCATGAACTTTATATTTTCTGACATGTTAGTAGAGGGTGAGTGGGGGAGACAGGAGAAGATAAGAAGAGGTTCAGAGGAAGATATGAGAAACAAGATAGCAGAGAGGATTGGAAGGTGACAGAGAGAATAACACACTAGTAGTGGATAGAGATCTATTTTTTAAAGTGCCCTATAACCCTCCCTGCTGATTTAGTAGCCATGGAACCCTGGAATGGACAGAGTACTGGCTGAGTGAGTGCACCCTTCTGGGTTTCATGGGCAGGACAGACGCCAAGACCTTCATTCCCACATTCATTTATCATGGAAATTTGGGGTCTTAAAGTTGGCAATATTGGGAATAATCATGTCGAGTTCTCAAATCTGCTTCTTTTTGAAGACTGCATTTAACTACTTTGGGGGCCCTGAGTAGAGGGGGTACTACAACTTCCTGGAGTCTCTGGTTGCTACAAGAATATCCAGAATGTGAGCAACTATCTTGGGATGTTAGCAGTGTAGGAGATGAGGTTACGTTTAGGAAACAAAATATTTCTGATGTCCTAGAGACAGAGGGTTGCATGGTCAGATGAGGGAGGGTTTTCCCAGGTAAGTAACAGATGAGGAACTGAAGAATCTGGGAATAATTAAAAGCTGAATACTACCTGGAGTGAATATTTGGACCTTTTTGGATGGGTCCTCTTCAGCTCACTGGAAGTTACATGAAAATTTTGGATTTGCCAAAAACATGAATTGGAGACACATCAGCTGCTTTTTTAGATATAAGCAACTTGACTGAAATATTTCACATGTTTGAAAAACTATGTTATCTACAGGACAATAAAAAGCTCCTTAATTTTGCCATTTTTAGAGTGGTTTAGCATGCTCTTCAATACTCTGACAGAGACAGAAACACACACATTAAAGGAGACCCATGCAAACAGACTGACAAAAGGATCAGATTTGGTAGAGAACACTCCTGAGCCATTTCAGAGCTGCTGCTATTCATCCAGGTTGCAGATGCAAAGACAGAATGACAGAGAGAGGGTG
>NW_023276919.1:7458999-7463543 GCF_003668045.3 Cricetulus griseus | reverse complement strand
ACACATACAAACAGACAGATAAAATCTCAGTTTAGTTGGAGACGAGTTCAGAACATGTACAGCTTCTGGTATTCAGCCAGGGTGCTGAGGTATAAACAGAGATAGAGATAGAGACTTTGGCTTGGGCTAGCAGGCAAACACATTGCAAAGCAGTTAAAATTAGATTCCCACCCAGGGTGTAGAGACATATACAGACAGACACAGAAAGTGAGAGACAGAGACACACAGAGACAGAAAAAGAGACAGAGACAGAGATAGTGACAGTGGGTGCTAGAGAGAGAGTTAGATAATGAAATGACAGAGGGACACACATAGAGTCCATGGCTTAATGTAGGACTGGATAACTGCATTATACATCCAGTGGCTGGCTACCAACATGCTCATGGAAGACTGTCTCTGCCTAGTGAACTCAGTCCTGATGCTGACATCATCACTTGCATCCAAGTGTATTCAATCACACGATCTTTCAATCTAATCTAAGAAATTGAATTTAAAACTTATGAAGAAGCTAACTTAGAAAACTTACCTTTTTCACAGTGATGTGATCCCTTTCCATCTCTTTGTCCATTCATGTAATTCTTACAGTATTTGATATTTCTCCACAAAACTGCATTGATCAGATTTTCCACAGTAAAAATAGTGGCTATATTCCCTTAAAAAATAAGAGGCTCTTCCAAAGGGGGTATCTGAAGGAGGCTTGGTACATGGTACCTAACATCTCAGAAGACAGAGTCAGCATTAAGTCACCAATAATTGTGGAATAAAAAATGCCCAAAACGTTGAGATGACACAAGGTTACAAACAGTGAAGGGAAGAAATTCCCAGTGTCTGACACCCACAGGTGATTCAACGAATGTGGTGGTGGACCACTTCCTTGGGAAACACACTGCCTTCTTGGGGTTTTCAACATTTGTTTAGCTCCAGAAAATATCTCTGCAATGTCCCTCTTAACTAAGCCTGGGTATGGAGATAGTTCACAGAGAGAGAGAGCCTCCATGGCTATCACAGCTCCAGAGTTGGTCATTTGTTTACATGGACTGTTTAAGCTTCCTATGGAGACAGAACACTGGGCAACGGAACAGGAATCTTAGAATTTCCATGAACTTTAGATTTTCTGACATGGTTGGAGAGGGTGAGTGGGGGAGACAGGAGAAGATATGAAGAGGGTCAGAGGAAGATACCAGAGACCAGATAGCAGAGAGGACTTGGAAGGTGTCAGAGAGAATAATACATTAGTTGTGGATAGAGATCAGTCTTTTAACTGGTCCTATAACCCTGTCTGCAGACTTAATAGCCAACAAACCCTGGACTGAACAGGGTACTGGTTGAGTGAATGCACCCTTCCAGGTTTCATGGGCATGAGAGACTCCAAGACCTTCATTCCCACCTTCATTTATCATGGAAATTTGGGGTCATATACTTGGCCATATTGGGAATATCAATGTCAACTTTTCAAGTCTGCTTCTTTTTGAAGACAGGGCATTGACCAACTTTGGGCCTCTGAGAATAGTGGGGTACTACCACATCCTGAAGTCCCTCATTGCTCCAATAATTACTAGAATGTGTGGCACTGTCTTGGAATGTTATCAGTGTAGGACATGAGGTTAAGTTTAGAAAACAAAATATTTGTCATGTCCTTACGGCAGAGGGTGGCATGGTCAGATGAAGGAGGGTTTTCCCAGGGAAGTACCAGATGAGAAAGAAAAGAATTTGGAACAATGAGAGGCTGAATTCTGTTTATCTGGAGTGAACCTTTGGACCTTTTTTCATGGATCCCCTTCAGCTCACTGGAACTTACATGAAAACTTTGGGTTTGTGAAAATCATAAATTGGAGACACATCAACTGACATTTTAGTTACAAGGAACTTAACTGAAAGCATTCACATATTTGAATAAGAAGTGTATCTACAGGACAATAAAAAGTACCTTAATTTTGTCATTTTAGTGTGCTTTAGAATGCTCTTCAAAACTCTGACAGAGACAGAAACACACACAGCAAGGGAGACACATGCAAACAGACAGACAAAAGTAATAAATTTTATAGAGAACAGTCCTGAGCAAGTCCAGAGATGCTGCTATTATCCAGGTTGCAGAGGCAAAGACAGAACACCAGAGAGTGGGTAAGATATTGGGATAGAGAGAGCAAGCAAGAGAGAGAGAGAGAGAGAGAGAGAGAGAGAGAGAGAGAGAGTTAGTAGGTCAGGATTTGTCTTTAACAAGGTCTTTTAAAGCTGCTGGCAGAAAGTAACCAAGGAAGCCTGGATTGACAGAGGACTGCCTGAGTGAGTGTATCAAGCCAGGTGCCATGGACAAGCCAGCCTGAAGCCTGCAACTTTCATTCCTACTTTCACTAAATACTGAATGTTGCAGATTTAGAAATGGCAATTTTGGGAATATGGATATCCAGTTCTCAAGATTGCATCTTGCTGAAGTAGGGCATTGACAATCATTGAGGACCTGAGAATGTTGTGGTAGCACCAAATCCTGGAATATCTGTTTGTTCCTTTCTTGAACAGGCCAGGTAGAACTCACTTGGGTCTCCTAGAACTCACCAGAAGTCAGCAGTGTAGGAGATGAAGTTAAGTTTAGAAACTAATCTATTTCTGAAATGCTGGTATCAGAGCAGTGATAGCACTGATGATGGGGTGATTTGCACAAAAGAGATGCAAGAATATGAAGAAAGGAATCTGGGATCATAGAAAGGCTGAATACTATTTTTTCTGCAGTGCATCTTTGGACCTGTATGCATGGGTCGAATTCAGCAACCTGGACCTTAATTTTGACATTGTAGAGAGATTTGACTGCTCTTCAGTACTCAGACAGACAGACAGACAGACAGACAGACAGACAGGCACACACACACACACACACACACACACACACAGAGAGAGAGAGAGACAAAAAGAGACAGAGAGAGAGAGAGAGGAACACATACAAACAGACACGTAATAGCTCACTTTAGGTGGAGAACAGTCCAGAACATGTGCAGCTTCCAGTATTCACCCAGGGTGCTGAGGCATAAACAGAGGACTAGACAGAGACAGAGACAGACCTTGGCTTGGGGTAGTAGGCAAATACATTTCAAAGCATTTAGAATAATATACTCCCACCCAGGTTGCAGAGACATATACAGAGAGACATAGACAGTGAGAGACAGAGACACAGATAGACAGGGACAGAGACAGAGACAGTTAGTTCTAGAGAGAGAATTAGAGAATGAAATTACAGAGGCACACACAAAGAGTCCATGGCTTAATGTATGGTTGGATAAGTGCATTATACATCCAGAGGCTGGCTACCAACATATTCATGGAAGAAGCTGTCTCTGCTAATGAACTCAGTCCTGATGCTGACATCATCTCTTGCACCCATGTAGATGCAGTCACGTGATCTTTCAATCTAATCTCAGAAATGGAATTTAAATCTTCCTGAAGAAGCTAACCATGGAAAACTCACCTTTTTCACAGTAATGTGATTCCTTTCGATCTCTTAGTCCATTTATGTATTTATTAGGCTATTTGGTATTTCTCCACAAAATGGTATTCAACGGTTTTTCCACAGTAACAGTAGCAGCTAGATTCCCTTAAACATAAGAGGCATTTCCAAGTGGGTGTCTGAAGCAGGCTTTGTACCCAACATCTCAGAAGATGGAGTCAGCATTAAGTCATCGACAATTGTGGGAAAAAAATGCCCAAAATGTTGAGATGACACAGGCATTCGAACAGTGGAGGGAAGAAATTCCCAATGTCGTAAGACTGACACCCTCAGGTGATTCAGCAAATGTGGTGGTGGACCTCTTCTTTGGGAAACACACTGCCTTCTTGCAGTGTTTCAGCATTTGGTCAACTCCAGATTATGTCTCTGTGATGTTCCCATTAGCCAAGCCTGGGTATGGAGAGAGTTCACAGGCTTTCACAGGTCCAGTGTTGGTCAATTGTTTACATTGGAATGGGAAAGCTTGCTATGGAGACAGAATGCTGGGCATTGGAACAGGAACTTTAGAATGTCCATGAACTTTAGATTTTCTGAAATGGTTGGAGAGGGGTGTGGTTGAGACAGAAGTAAAAATGAAGAAGTTAAGAGGAAGATACCAGAGAAAAGATAGCAGTGAGTGCTTGGGAGTTTACAGAGAGAATAATACCTTATTTGTGGGTAGAGATCTGTCTTTTAAAGGTCCTATATCCCTACCTTCAAACTTAGTAGCCATGGAATCCTGGATTAGTCAGAGTACTGGCTGAGTGAGTGTACCCTTCTCGGTTTCATTGGCAGCACAGCTGCCAAGGCCTTCATTCCTACCTTCATTTATCATGGATAATTGGGGATTTAAACTTGGCAACATTGGGAATATCGATGTCAACTTCTCAAGTCTGCTTCTTTTTGAAGAAAAGGCATTGACCAACTTTGGGGGCTCTGAGAATAGTGGGGTACAACCACATCCTGGAGTCCCTGGTTGGTCCAAGTATTTCCACAATTTGTGGCACTGTCTTGGGATGTCAGCAGTGTAGGAGCTGATATTAAGTTTAGAAAACAAAATATTTCTTAT
>NW_023276919.1:7454096-7458030 GCF_003668045.3 Cricetulus griseus | reverse complement strand
CAAACAGACAGATAAAAAAGCTCAGTTTAGGGGAGATCAGTTCAGAACAAGTACAGATTCAGGTATTTACCCTGTGTGCAGATGCAAAAACAGAGGACTGGACAGAAAGAGACATAGAGACTTAGGCTTAGGGTAGCAGGCAAAAACGTTGCAAAGCAGTTAGAATTACAGACTCCCACCCAGGGTGTAGAGACATATATAGAGAGACACAGACAGTGAGAGACAGAGATACACAGAGACAGAAACAGAGACAGAGACAGAGATAGTGAGTGCTAGAGAGAGAGTTAGAGACTGAAATGACAGACAGACTCACAGGCAGTCCATGGCTTAATGTAGTCTTGGATAAGTGCAGAGGCCCTCCCCTTGTGTCTAGTCTGAGAGATTATCCCTCTATATGATATGTGCTCCCCCATTCCATTCCTAGGCTAGGGATAACTACTGATACACTACAAGAGATCCCTTAGATTTCTTAGGCCTCCTGACTGTCACCCGCATGTTGGATTCCCATTGATCTGTTCAGGGGACAAGAGCTCACACTTGTTTAGGTCAGCTGTTTCTGTGGGTTTCCCCATCCTGGTCTTGTTCCCTTTGCTCATCAATCCTCCTTCTCTGAAACTGGATTCCAGTTCAGTTCAGTGTTTAGGTGTTGGTGTCTGCTACTACTTACATCAGCTGCTGGATGAAGTCTCTACGATGGCATATATTTTAGTCATCAATCTTGTTATCAGGGGAGGGAATTTAATGTAGCCTCTCCACTGTTGCTTAGGTGGTTATTTGTTGTAACCCTTTTACATCACTGGACTTTTCCCTAGTGTCTGATATCAATTTAAACCTATATTGATTCCTCTTTGATGGTATCTCTTATTTTGCTCTCCTCTATTCTTTTTCTATATAATATTCCTGCTCATTTCTGTTCCTTTTCCTCATTCTCTTGTCTCCAGAATTTAACTCTTTAGCTCCTGTGAACAACAATATAGATCTGACCAGGCAGGGTTCCAAACTGGGAGAGTATGTCAAACATTGTTGATTCTGTTTTATGTTTTCACACAGTCTCACTAATTGATTAGTTAGATGCAACAAGGAATGCCAATTAGGATTATTTTGTTCATTGATGTTCGTTAGACCATGAATGAAATAGCGCCTTTGTCCCTTTAATGGATAAAAGTGAGAGTTCAGCTTCTGATTCATCCATGTTGTCTCTTGAGCTGTTAATTGGAGCAATAGACTGTTGTAATGGAGATTTTATTTGACCTCTAATAAGAAGAAAATTTAGGTAAACAAAAGACTTAAAGGTTTTTGAGGCAGAAAAAGTTGTTCATCCTGAACAAATCATGTGTATCCTTATAATTCTGGTGGGTTGATACCTACAGTTTTATTTTCTACTTCTGTAATAAATGATAAAGGCTTCCAGAACATATGCCTAAAGCACACACTCTCCCCCCAGGCTCCTCCTGAGTCTCTGGGTAAACCACAATTTTAAAGAGGTTAAGCTGCAAGATTCAGAGTCTCTGGCTTCTGAGGATTTTCAGATTTGATTGTGGGATCTCAGGGAAACCCTAACCTGTTTAGTTCCGCATGTCTCTTTAACTGTGCCAAAGAATGTTTAATGATATAGCCTATGTTCCCATTCTTAAAAACTGAGAAAGAATTGAAACGGATGTAATTTTCCCATGGAGTAAGGCTAGGGTTACAGTCACACAAATTTGTAAAGAGTGTTTGACATGTTTGCTATGACAGAAGTTCTCTCTCTCTCTCTCTCTCTCTCTCTCTCTCTCTCTCTCTCTCTCTCTCTCTCTCCCTCTGTGTGTGTGTGTGTGTGTGTGTGTGTACTGTCAGCATATATAAGAGCATGGTAAACCACACTAAAATGGCAAAATTAAGGTGCTTTCTTATTGTCCCATAGATAACTTTCTTTTTCAAACATGTGACTGCTTTCAGCCAAGTTGCTTTTAGCAAAAAGGGAGCCTATGTGGCTCTAATTTATGTTTTTGGTAAACCCAGGTTATTCCTGTAAGTTCCAGGGAGCTGAATGAGACACATGCAAAAATTTCCAAATATTCACTCCAGATTAATAGTATTCAGTCCCTCTATGATCCCAGACATCTCTCCTCATCATCATGTACTTTTCCCTGGTAAAAAAACTCCCTCATCTGACCATGCAACCCTCTTTCACCAGGACTTCAGAAATATTTTTTTTTCTAAACTAAGCCACATCTCCTACACTGCTGACATCTGCCAAAGCATGGGATGCCCAAGTGAGTGCCAGACATTCTAGAAATAAGTGGAGCAACCAGGTATTCCAGGATGTGTTAGTATCCCACTATTCTCAGTGACCCCAAATATAGTAAATGCCTTTTCATCAAAAAGAAGCAGTCTTGACAACTCAACATCGTTCTTCCCTAAATTGCCAAGTATAGGACCCCAAATTTCCATAATCAGTGAAGGTGGGAATGAAAGGAGCTGGCATCAGGGTACCTGCCCATGACACCTGGAAGGTTGCAATCAATCAGCCAGTACTCTCTTCAGTCCAGAGATACATGGGCACTCAGTCTGCATGCATGGTTATAGGAGCCATTTAAAAACTGATCACTACCCACTCCTGATATCCTATTCTATCTGTCACCTTCCGAATCCTCTCTGGTATCTGCTATCTGGTGTCTTGTTCTGACCCTTGTCATCTCTTCTCTTGTCTCCCACCTCACACTGTCAACCATGTCAGAAAATCTAAAGTTCATTGAAATTCTAAGATTCTTGTTCCATTTCTCAGTGTTCTGTCTCCAAAGTGAGCTTTCCCCTTCCATATAAACAAATGAACAACTCTGGAGCTCTGAAAGCCATGGAGATACTCCCTGTGTGAATTCTCTACATACCCAGGCTATGTTAAGCCAGACATCGAGAGATCTTTTTCTGGGACTGACAAATGGTGAAAAAACACATCAGATCAGTGTGTTTTCCAAGGGTGAGCTCCACTACTACATTCGCTGAATTACCTGTTGGATTCAGAATTATGCCTTTGGGAGTTACTTTCCACCACTGTTCAGACTCCTGTGTCGAATCAACTGTTCTGTCCTTATTTTGTTCCGAAATTGGCGATGAGTTAACGCTGAATCCGTCTTCTGAGATGTTGGGAACTGAGCCTCCTTCAGCCACCTCCATTGTAATTACATCTTAGGTTTGAGTGAATCGAGAAGTTATAATTACTGTGTAAAAGCCATTCATTGCCTGTGTGTTGAGAAAGTCAAATACCCTAAGAAGTACATCAATGGACTAAGAAAATGATATGAATCACATTACTGTAAAAAAAAGTGAGTTTTCCATGGTTAGCTTCTTCCAGGAAGGTTTAAATTCCATTTTTTTATACTAGATGGAAAGATCATTGGACTGCAGATACTGGGGTGCATGAGCTGATGTCAGCAGCAGGACACAGTTCATTAGGCAGAGACAGCATCCTCTATGGTTATGTTGGGAGCCTGCCTCTGATTGTGTTATGCACTTATTCTAGCCTGCACTAAGCCTTGGCCTGTCTGTGTGTGTGTCTGTTATTTCATTCCCTAACTGTCTCTCTATCACTCACCATCTCTGCCTCTGTCTCTGTCTCTGTGAATCTCTTTCTCTCAATAAATGTGTCTCTATGTTTATGCCTCTACACCCTTGGGGGTAGTATATAATTCTACCAGCTTTGCAATTTGTTTGTCTGCTACACGAAGCCAAAGTCAATGTCTCTCTTTCTGTCTGGTCCTATTTTTACTTCTGCATCCTGGGTGAATACCTGCAGCTGTACTTGTCCTGAAGTGGACTCCTCCTAAATTGAGCTATTATCTCTTCATTTGTAAGTGTCCCTTTCTCTCTGTCTCTCTGTCTTTTGTCTTTCTGTCTCTATCTCTGTCTCTGTCTGTCTCTGTCTGCCTCTCTCTCTCTCTCTCTCTCTCTCTCT
>NW_023276919.1:7419409-7454030 GCF_003668045.3 Cricetulus griseus | reverse complement strand
TGTGTCTGTCTCTGTCCGATTACTGAAGAGCATGCTAAATGTCTCTACAATCGCAAACTTAAGGTGAATTTTTATTGTCTGAAAGATACCCATCCCATTACAATATGAGAGTGCTTTCAGCCAATTCACTTCAATCATAAAGAGACAGCTAATGTGTCTCCAATTTATGTTTTTGGTACACCCAAAATGTTCCTGTAAGCTTCAGGGACCCATACAAATAGGTCCAAAGATGCACTCCAGATAAATAGTATTCAGCCTCTCAATGAATCCCAAATTCCTTTCCTCCTCATCTGGGATCCCTCTCTCAACATAAACTCCCTCATCTTACCACTCACCCCTCTCATACCAGGACTTCAGAAACATTTTCTATTCTAAATTTAACCTAATCTCCTACATTGCTGACATCTGGCTAGGTCTAGGAGGCCCACGTTTGTTCCACACAGCCTGTACAACCAGAAGGATCAACCAGATAAACCAGGATGTGTTAGTAGCAAAACTTTTTCATGTCCCCCAATGATGGTCAATGTCCATACTTCAATGGGATGAAGCTTTGGGAACTCGATATACTTATTCCCTAAATTGCCATTTCTAACATCCCAACACCTAGTATTCAGGGAAAGTGGGAATGAAAGGTCCAGGCATCAGGCTGGCCTGTCAAAGGCACCTGTCATATTGCACTCACTTAGGCAGTACTCTGTTCAGTGCAGGCTTCCAAGGTTACTAAGTCTGCAGGCAGGTATAAATGACCCCTGTAAAAGACAAATCCTGACCCACTTATGCTAGCTTATCTCTGTCTCTCTCTGTCTCCATCTCTCTCTCTCCCTCTCACCTTCCACTTCCTCTCTGCTATATGCTCTTTTCTATTCCTCTGTCCATGTTCGTCTCTTCTACTGTCCCCTCATTCACCCTCTCCCACCCTGTCTGAAATCCTAGCTTCATGGACTTTCTAAGGTAGGTGTTCCATTGCTCAGTTTTCAGTTTCTGTTTCGAAAATTCACCTTCCACGTAAACAAAAGACCAACACTATTGCTGTGAAACCCAGGGAGGGATTCTCTCTGTGACTTCTCTCCATGGCCATGCATGGATGACTGGGAAACTGCAGAGATTATTTTCTCAGACTTACCAAACGGTGAGATACCCATTCAGGTTGGTGTGTATCCCAAGGATGATTTCCAACACCCCATTTGTTGAATCATTTCATTTTTCAGCATTATGCTTTGGTCAGTTTCTTTCTTCCTCATTTAGGAATTCTGTGTTGACTTGAATGTTCAGGCATTTTGTTCTGCCCTTGTCCATGAGTTCAAGCTGACACTGAGTTCTGACTTTGGGAGTACCAGCCTTCTTTTGGCTAGCCCATGGGAAATACATCTTATGATTAAGGGATCCTTCTGGTTACTGTTACCATGGAAAAGATGTTCAAATGCTTTTATGGAGGAATGTCATGTCCCCAAGATGTGCATCAATGTCCTAAGAAAATCAAAAGACCCACAATACTGAACATAGTTTAGTTTTTCATGATAGCATATTCCAGGAAGTTTCAAATTCCATATCTTAGATTAGAATGAAGGATCACTGGACTGAAGGTACTTGGGTGCACCAAATGATGACAGTAGCAGGACAGTGTTCATGAGACAGAGACAGCATCCTCCATGAGTATGTTAGGAACCTATCGTGGATATTGTATTCACTTAACTCAGTGTACACTAAGCCTAGGTTATTCTGTGTGTCTGTGTGTCTGTCTGTCTGTCTGTCTGACTTTTCATCTCTAACTCTCTATCACTCACTGTCTCTGACTTTGTGTATCTCTGTCTCTCACTGTCTCTGTCTCTCTGTATATGTCTCTACACCCTCATGGACCTCTTAAACTCTACCTGAATTGCACTGGATCTGCCTGCTAAATGAGCCTCTCTCTCCCACTGTCTCAGTCTCTCTCTGGCTTTCTGTCTTTTCCTCTGCAACCTGGGTGAATACCAGGAGCTCTGGACTTGCTCATGACTGCTCTCTACCAAATCTGATTTTTTGTTTGTGTGTCTGTGTGTGTCTCTCTCGCTGTGTGTGTTTCTGCCTCTCTCAGAGTAGTGAAGAGCATGGTAAACTACTCTAAAATGGCATCATTAGGTGATTTTTTATTGCACTATAGATTCACTTCTTTTTCAAACATGTGAATGCTTTCAGCCATCTTGCTTTTATCAAAAAGGCAGCTGACTTGTATCTAATTTATGTTTTGGGGAAATCCAGAGTATTCCTGTAAGTTCCAGGGAGCTGAGTGAAACCGATGCAAAAAGGTTCAAAGATGGACTCCAGATAAATAGTATTCAGTCCCTCTATGATGCCAGATTCCTCTCTCCTCCTCATCAGGTACCTTTCCCCTAGGACAAACCACCCTTATCTGACTATGCAACCCTCTGTCACCAGGACTTCAGAAATATTTTTTTTTCTAAACGTAACCATCTCCTAGACTGCTGACATCTGCTGAAACTTATGATGCCCAAGAGAGTACCTCATATTCTGGAAATCCATTGATCAAACAGGCACTCCCGAATGTGGTATTATCCCACTATTCTCAGTGGCCCCAAAGATGGTCAATCATCCTTCATCAAAAAGAAGCCCTCTTGACTACTTGACATCGTTATTCCCTAAGTTGCCAAGTTGAAGGTGGGAATGAAGGGTCCTGGCATCTGGCTACCAGCACATGAAACCTGGAAAGCTGCAGTCACTCAGCCAGTCCAGGGTAAGATGGGTACTACCTCAGCTTGCACGGTTATAGGACGCTTTTAAAAGACAGATCCTTAAACATCCCAGTTGTCTTATTCTCTCTTTCAACTTCCAATTCCTCTCTGCTATCTGCTATCTGGTATCTTCTCTGACCCTCTTCTTCTCTTCTCCTGTCTCCCACACTCACCCTCTCCAACCATTTCAGAAAATCTAATGTTCATGCGCATTCTAAGATTCATGTTACATTTCTCAAAGATCTGTCTCCATAGCGAACTTTTCCCTTAGATGTAAATAAATGACCAACTTTGGAGTTGTGAAAGCCATGGAGGCTCTCTATCTATGAACTTTCTCCATACCCGTGCTCGGATGATAGATATATCGAGGAGATCTTTTTCTGGGACTGATCAAACCATGAAACATCCCATCAGGTCGATGTGTGTCCCAAGGATGAGGTCCACCTCCACTGAATCACCTGTGCATTTCAGAATTATGCCTTTGTGAGTTTCTTCCCTCCACTGTTCGGAACCCTGTGTCGTCTCAACTATTCTGGCATTTGTTGTTCCACAATTTTCGATGAGTTAAGGCTGACTCTGTCTTCTGAGATGCTGGGAAACGAGCCTCCTTGAGCCACCTCCATTGGTATTACATCTTAGGTTCAAGGGAATCTAACGGTTACTGTTACTGAGGAAAAAACATCAATGGACTAAGAAAATGAAAGGAATCACATTACTGTAAAAAAGGTGAGTTTTCCATGGTTAGGTTCTTCCAGGAAGGCTTAAATTCCATTTCTTGCATTAGAATGAAATATCACTGGACTGCAGATACTTGCGTGCATGAGATGATGTCAGCTGCAGGCTAGAGTTCATTAGGCAGAGACAACATTCTTCATGAGTATGTTGGGAGCCTGCCTCTGGACATGATATGCACTTATCTTTGCCTACACTAAGTCTTGGCCTGTCGGTGTGTCTGTTTGTTTGTCTCGCATTTCATTCTCTATCTCTCTCTCTAACAATCTCTGTCTCTGTCTCTGTCTCTGTGTATCTCTGTCTCTCATTCTGTGTCTCTATGTATATGTCTCTTCACACAGGGTGGGATTCTATAATTCTACCTGCTTTGCAATGATTTGTCTTCTACTCTAAGCCAAAGTCTCTGTCTCTCTCTCTGTCTGGTCCTCTCTTTTTGCTTCTTCACCCTAGCTGAATACCTGCAGCTGTACTGGTTATAGACTGGTCTCCATTGAAACTGATCTTTTATCTGTCCCTTTTTATGTGTCCCCCGTTGTCTCTCTCTCTCTGTTTCTCGGTCTCTCTCTTTGTGTGTGTGTGTGTGTGTTGTGTGTGTTTCAGTCTGTCCGAGTACTGAAGAGCATGCTAAACCTCCTTATAATGGCAAAATTAAGGTGATTTTTTATTGTCTGAAAGACACCTTTCCCATTCAAAAATGAGAATGCTTTCAGCCAAGTCATTTCCATCATAAAGAAGCAGCTGATGTGTCTCCAATTTATGTTTTTGGTACACCCAAAATATTCCTGTAAGTTCCAGGGAGTTGAATGTGATCCATGAAAAGAAGTCCAAAGATGCACTCCATATAAATATTATTCAGCCACTCAATGATCCCTGATTCCTTTCCCCTTATTTGGGATCCCTCTCTCAGGAACCACTCCCTCATCTGATCACTAACCCCTCTAATATCAGGACTTCAGACATATTTTCTTTTCTATTCTTAAGTTCATCTGTAACACTACAGACATCTGGCAAGATCTAGAAGGTCCGAGTGTGTACAAAGAAGGAGCAACCATATACTATAGAATGTGATAGTACCCCAACTTTATCAGGCTCCCAATGATGGACAATGCACCTATTTCAGCAAGATGCAATCTTTAGGTCTTGATATCCTTAATCCCTAAATTGCCAAGTCTACCACCCCAAAATTCAGTATTCAAAGAAAGTTGTTATGAAAGTTCTTGGCGTTAGAATGGCCTGTCCAAGGTGCCGGGCATGATTCATTCATCCCTGCTGTACACTTCCATGCATACTGAATCTTCAGGGTGGTATAAAGACCCCCCTTAAAAGACAGATCCTGGCCCTCTCAGGCTCTCTTATTCTCTGTCTCTCTGTCTCTCTCACTCTATGTCTCTCACCTTCTTCCTCTCCTCAGCTATCTGCTCTCTGCTCTTCCTATGACACATTTAGTCCCTTATCTTGTCTCCCCCACTCACCCTCTCCCACACTGAAAGAAATCCTTGGTTCACAGACATTCTAAGGTTGGTGTTCCATTGCTCAGTGTTCAATTTCCATAGTGGGCTTTCCCCTCCGACAAAAACAAAGACCTACACTGGAGCTGTGAAAGCAGTGGAGGGTCTCTCTCTGGGACCACTTTCCATACTCAGGCTCGGTTGTGCATTTCACCACAGAGATTTTTTTTGGGATTGAGCAAATGGTGAAACACTCCATCAGGTCCTTGTGTTTCCAAAGGATGAGGTCTACTACCACATTTGCTAAATCAACTGTGTGTTTCACATTTACTCCTTTGGGAGTTTCTTCCTTCTACTGTTTAGACCCCTGTGTCATCTCAACTTCCTATTTTTAGTTGGTATATTTTTAGTTCCACAATGTCGATGAGTTCAGGCTGACTCCATATTCTGAGACGTTGGGTACCTAGCCTCTTTCAACCACGCCATTGGAAGTAACTCTTATGATTACGGGAATCTAGTGGTTACTATTAATGTGGAAAAACCATCCAATGCCTTTTTGTGGAGGAATACCATAAACACTAAGAAGTACATCAAGTGACTATGTAATGAAAGGAATCAGATTACTATAAAAAGGTGAATTTTCCATGCAGTTTAAATTCCATTTCTTAGATTAGATTTAAAGATCATTGGACTGCAGGTGCTTGGTTGCATGGGATGATGTCAGCAGAAGGACGGATTTCATTAGGCAGAGACAGCATCCTCAATGACTATGTTGGGAGCTTGCCTCTGAACATGGTATTCCCTTATTTCAGCCCAAACTAATCATTGGCCTGTTTGTATGTCTGTCTGTCTCTTTGTCTCTCATTTCATTCTCTAAGTCTCTCTCTATCACCCACTGTCTCTGTCTCTGTATCTCTGTCTCTCAGTGTCTGTGTGTCTCTGTGTATGTCTCTGTACTGTGGGTGGGATTCTATTATTCTCCCTGCTTTTCAATGTGCTTGACTGCTACAGTAAGCCAAATTCTGCCTCTCTCTCTTTCTCTCTTTATCTCTCTATATCCCTATGTCTATATGTTTCTGTCTCTGTGTGTCTGGTCCTCTGTCTTTGCCACTGCATCCTGGGTAAATACCTGCAGCTCTACTTGTTCTGGAATGGTCTCCACCTAAACTGAGCATCTCTCTCTCTCTCTCTCTCTCTCTCTCTCTCTCTCTCTCTCATTCTCTCTCTGTATATATGTGTGTATGTGTGTCTGCTTCTCTGTCCCGAAGTATGAAGAGCATGCTATGCCACTCTACAATGTCAAAATTAAGGTGATTTTTTTACTCTCCTAAACATTGATTCCCATTCAATGTGAGAATGCTTTTAGCAAATTCGCTTCTATCATAGAGAGGCAGCTGATGTGTCTCCATTTTATGTTTTTGGCAAACACAAAGGATTTATGTGGGTTCCAGAGAGCTGAATGGGACCCTTGTAAACAGGTCCAAAGATACAATCCAGACAAATAGTATCCTGCCTATCTATGATCACAGATTCCTTTCTTCATCATCTGGGATCTCTCGAGAATCACTCCATCATCTGTGCATTTATCACTCTGATACCAGGATATCAGAAACCCTTTTATTTCTAAACATAACTTAATCTCCTACACTGCTGATATCTCTCGAGGTCTAGGAGGCCCGAGTGAGGGCTACCTGGCCCGTGCAAGAAAGGAAATAACAGATACTCAGGATATGATAGTACCACAACTTTCTCAGGTCCCCAATAATTATCAATGCCTTACTTCAGCAAGATACTATCTTGAGAACTCGATATCCTTATTCCCTAAATTCCCATTTCTAACACCTCAACATTCAGTATTCAGGGAAAGTGGAATGAAAGTTCCAGGCATCAGGCATTGCCCATGGGAAATATATCTTATGATTAAGAGATCCTTCCGGATACTCTTACCATGCAAAAACTGTTCATATGCTTTTATGGATGAATGTCATGACCTCCAAGATGTGCATCAATGTCCCAAGAAAATCAAAAAACTCACAGCAATGAACAAATTTTGAGTTTTCTATGGTAGCTATCTCCAGGAATGTTTACATTACATATCTTAGATTAGATTGAAGGATCATTGGACTCCAGGTACTTGGGGATACCAAATGATATCAAGGAGGATAGAGTTCAAGAGGCAGAGACAGCATCCTCAATGAGCATGTTAGGACCTTCCCCAGGTCCTTGTATTCAATTATCTATGCCTACACAAATGTCCTTTGCATTTCAGGAGATGAGTTTTCCTATGAAGATAAAATCAAAACACTTCCCTCTCCTTTGGGAGGTTTCGATTTAGTTTATAAGATACAATTTAGTAGAATAACTGTCATTTATCCTCATCGAGAGACTTTTCCTTTTCAACTCGAATGTTGATCAACTTTGATGATACCCAAAATTTTTTTTCTCCTGTGGAAACGAATGCAAAACGCCTACCCCAATGTAACACATGTCCTGGTTTCCATACAGAGGTTAGTACATCTTTGATTGGCTGATTCAGTTCAGCTGTTTTTTCTGTAGTCCTGTGTCTTTCCCCAGTTTTGTCCTTTTTCATTGGCATTAAGAATGTTTAGTGTTAATAAAGCATTATGCAACCTATGTTTGGTCTTCCAAGCTTGTTTCTTGAGCATCTCCTTTAGTGTTCTATTAGATCTCTCAACGACTGCTTGGCCTGCAGGATTGTGTGGTATACGGGTAACATGCTTTATGTTATAATATTTGAAAAATTGTTCTAATTATTTGGAGACATATGCTGGAGCATTGTCGGTTTTTATTTGTGCAGGTATACCAATAACTGCCCTCACCACTTACAGGAGTATAATAACAGAATCATCTTTTTCAGAGTTAAGAGCAGTAGCCCACTGGAAGCCGGAGAATGTGTCTATAGCGTGATGCACATATTTCAAATTTCCAATCTCTGCAAAGTGAAAGACAACCATCTGCCAAACCTCATTTCTCCAAATGCCCTTGGGATTACAACCTGCTGGCAATGGAGTTTGGTTATAAAAGGAACAAGTAGAAGAGTTTCTATCTCCTTGGCTTGTTGCCAAGTGACTGAGAAGTCCTTTTTCAAACCTTTGCTATTTACATTATGTTTCTTATGAAATTCCGAGGCTTCTAGCACACTTACAATTAATAAATGGACCATCTCATCATTGCCTTGTCCTAGTGGGCCTGGAAGACCAGTATGGGATCTGACATGTGTAATGTATATAGGATTACATCTGTTTCTGACAGTTTCCTTGTAAAACCAGAGCAGTTAATTCTGTATTATCAGGAACGAATTCTGCAGTCTCAATATGTAACATGACTCTCTCTGCTTATTGAGAATCAGTAACTATATTAAGAGGTTCTGTAAAATCCATAAGTACCATGAGAATCACATATAATTCTGCCTTCTGTTTAGAATTATACGGACTTTGAACTGCTTTATTTACCTCATCTGCTTTACTACCTGCCTTACCTGATTTGTTGGCATCAGTGTAGAAAGTAAGAACTCCAGAAATGGGAGTTTGTCTTACAAAACGTGGAAGAACACAGACTGTCTTTTTATGAATTTAATTTAGTCAGTTTAGGGATAGTAATTTGCTAGTGATTCCCAAAAATCAGTAAGAGCTATTTGCCCATATTCATTATCCTTCCACAAGAAGGAAATTTCTTCATTGATTAAAGGTACTATAATTTCTGCTGGATCTTTTCCAGTCAGTTGACGACATCTTAATTTGCCCTTTAAAATCAAATCAGAATTTTTTTCTACAGATGTCTTTAACTATTTTTTCTGTTCATGTGGCAGCAATAGCCACTATAATATAGTGTCTTCCCTCTGCATCAGAATCCCAGAAGGGTATTCTCTGGATGGCAAGATAACCAGAATACAGTCTAAATTAAGGTTTATCCAATCTACGTGTGCATCCAATATTCTGTTTTCTACCCATTGTAACTCTTTTTCTGCCCTTACAGATAATATTCTAGGACTATTTGGATCCTTATCACGTTTATCGGCCATCTAAATGCTTTAAGTCATGTCCTTCTATACCAATAATCATCTGTAAATGGAAATTTCCCCTAGAAACCTCTGAAGACTATTAAGATTTTGATATCGATCCCTTCTAATTTGTACCTTTTGAGGTCTGTTTCTTTGTAAGTCTATATTGTAACCTAAATAGTTAATAGAATCTCCTCTTTGTATCATTTCTGGGGCAATCTGTAACCTCCCAATGAGGCAGAACTTACTTCAACATTTCAAACATACATTCTAATGTTTACTTATTAAAATCTGATAAAGAATGCCATCCATGTTATGGATGTTAAACAAGAGATTTTGAAAATTTCTTACAAATTATTTCCAAATGTTGCTGTACAAAGTGTTGGCACAAAGTAGGACACAAAGTTATTGTGAAAAAACAGGCTTTTAGATCAATGATTATGATAGGCCATCCTTTAGGTATTAAGGAAGGTAATGGCATTCCAGGTTGCAGAGAGCCCATTGTTTGAATTACCCTATTTATGGCTCTCAGGTCTGTCAGCATTCTCCAATTACTGGATTCCTTTATGAAAAACAAATACAGGAGAATTCCATGGACTGGTAGATACCTCTATATGTCCAGCATCTAGCTGCACCTGTAATAACTTTTGTAAAGGCTCTAGATTCTCAAAGGTGATAGGCCATTTTCCTACACAAACCAGTTCATTTTTAAGCCACTTCAATGGCAGGGCATTTGGCTCCTCTGAAGGTCCATCATTTGTACCTAGTTTCTGTACAGCATGGATGGATGGTAACCATTTTCCATAGCGTCTTACCAGATCTTTTCCACTATCTAAAGATTTTACACAATTTCTATCTGACACTCAAGGAATATTAATATGAGTATTCCACTGCTATAAGCGATCACAACCCCAGAGATTTATAGCTATATCTGCCACTTATGGTTTCAGTATCCCTTTCTGTTCTTCCAGTCCAATGCAGACCACCAAGTTAACACTGTTGAACTCTAGATAGAGTCCCAATTCCTAAAAATTGTACATTTGCCTCTTTTAGATGTCATTTCTGAGGCCAAGACTTTTGGGTATTAATAGTTACATCTTCCCCAGTGTCTACTAATTCAGAAATAACTTTATTATTAATTTTCACTTTCTTTTTGTTCATCTGTGGAGCTTTTATTTTACAAATAATGTAGATCACAAGAGTGAATGACCAAAAATAATGTGTTTGTGTCATCAGTTCCCTGAAGTTGAAGGTGGAGCATTGTCTTCTTCCTGTCTCCCACCTCTTAGCAGAATCACTGTAGTTCTAGGGGAGCACGATGTAGTCCAGTTTTTACCCCAGGAGTAAAGATTCAAAATTAAATTCTCACATTTGTGCACCTAGAACTTTACCCACTGAGCCATCTCCCTTGCTCCTCTTTAATGCCTCCCAGTTCCCAGGCCACTCAATGTAGAGCAGAATTTGTGAATATAGTGACAGTGGTTGAGTTGCCATAAGGCATAGTCACTTTGTCACGTGCCTGTTCTCAGGTTCATAGCTCTTTGGCCAACAACATGCCAACTGTACAGTATTTTCAGCATAAGTCCGGTCTATACTCCATGATTTTTAGTATCGTAGAAAACCTCACAGCATGGAGTTGCTGATTGCCATCTCAATTGCAGGGCAGACATCAAACCAGTTGTTTTGGAACTGCTCCCTTTTGGCCCTTTCCTTTGGGGAAACTTGCTTGCTCTGCCTTCCAAATCTCCTGAGTTCAGATTCTTAAGAAACAAAACTTGTATCAGGCCTCAGAGATAGACGATACCTATTTCAGCATCCATCTAAAGGTGTATTGCTAACTTCTCTAAATAAAAATAACTTCTCTAAATAAATGGATACTGGCAAAGTCATCAGTTACCACTGCCTTTCTCTCTGGGAATAACACAGATGAAATCAATCAACTCCAGTATCTGCCCAGGTCAGTATAATGCAGGGACTCTTGACATTCAAAGAGATATCCTGATCCAGTTCCCCCACAGCACACATCCACTTTCATCTCAGGGCCTCTTGTTTTAAAKGAGGCAGTTTGATACTCTTACTTTAGACACTTTGTTTACCTTCTGTTAACACTGTTTTTCATCACCAAGGCTGTTCCTCTTTCTCTGCATCCTCTCCAGCATAAACTGTTATTGGTATTATTGATTTTAGCCATTCTGACAGAATTACGATGGTATCTCAAAGTTGTTTAGATTTTCATTTCCTTGATGGATAAGTATGTTGAACACTTTCTTATGTGTCTTTCAGCCATTTTTGATTCCTCTATTGATAATTGTCTATTTAGTTCTGTATACCATTTTTTAATTGGATTGTATGGTGTTTTAGAGAACAGCTTCTTGTTGGGAGCCATAAGTTAAGGGGCCATTCAGAGCAGTGGAAAACTACAGGTCCTTGAAGGACTTGCCAACTGGCAATTGCCACTACTAGCTGTAGTATTCCTGGAAGAGATAAGCAGCTCTGAGGACAAGAAACATAGGAGGTTTCCAGGCAACAGGCATTTTTTAGATAGCCTTATGCAAAACACCAGGTGCACCAGCTCCCTGCTACTTCCCCAGTTCCTCCTCCATGCAGCCCTGCGGTCCATCCAGGGAGCCCCACCACTAACGGACTTGCTCCCTTCTCCCTCCTCAATCACTCCATCTATATTCCCTCCTTGCCACATCCCTATATATGTCTTATTATTCCCTCAATAAAATGAGACCTTGACAACAGAATCTTGCTTGGTGTCCTTTCTTTCTCT
This sequence comes from Cricetulus griseus, assembly GCF_003668045.3. NCBI lineage: Eukaryota > Metazoa > Chordata > Mammalia > Rodentia > Cricetidae > Cricetulus > Cricetulus griseus. The sequence continues at coordinate 7,442,324 of NW_023276919.1, read as the reverse complement.
CGCCCATGATTTCAGACAGTACCTCTTCAGACGCTGGAATAACTGGACCTTCAGGATGGGTCAGCTTCTTAAGTTTTTTGTATATTTTGCACATCAGCCCTCTGTCAGATGTGGGGTTGGTGAATATCTTTTCCCAGTCTGTGGGCTGCCATTTTGTCTTGCTGACTGTGTCCTTTGCCTTACAGAAGCTTCTCAGTTTCAGGAGGTCCCATTTATTAATTGGGGTCTTGGGGTCTGTGCTACTGGTGTTATGTTCAGGAAGCAGTCTCCTGTACCAATTAATTCAAGGGTATTTCCCACTTTTTCTTCTAATAGGTTCACTGTGGCTTGGTTTATGTTGAGGTCTTTGATTCATTTTGACTTGTTTTGTGCAGGATGAAAGGACTGGGTCTATCTGTAGTCTTCTACATGTTTGCATCCAGTTATGCCAGCACCATTTGTTGAAGATGTTCTCTTTGTTCCCAGGTATATATTTGGATTTTTTGTCAAAACCAGTTGTTGGTAGGTGTGTGGGTTAATTTGAGGATTTTCAACTCTATTCCATTGTTCTACCTGTCTATTTTTGTGCCAATACCAAGCTGTTTTCAGGAATATAGCTCTGTAATAGAGCTTAATGTTAGGGATGCTGATGCCTCAAGAAGTTTCTCTATTGTTCAGGGGTGTTTTGGCTCTCCTGGGTCTTCTTTTTCCCTATATAGTTGAGAATTGTTCTTTCAAGGTCTGTGAAGAATTGTGTTGGGATTTTGATGGCGATTGCATTGAATCTGTAGATTGCTTTTGCAAGATTTCCATTTTTACTATGTTGATCTTGCCTATCCAAGAGCATGGGAGATCTTTCCATTTTTGGGTATCTTTAACTTCTTTCTTTTTAGACTCAAAATTCTTACTGTACATGCCTTTCACTTTTTTAGTTAGTGTTACTCCAAGGTATTTTATGTTGTTTGTGGCAATTTTAAAGGTGATGTTTCTCTGATTTCTTTCTCCAACAAAGTGTCATCCATATATAGTAGGGCTACAGATTTTTTGGAGTTAATCTTGTATCCTGAAACATTGCTGAAGGTGTTTATCAGCTGTAGATGTTTATCAGCTGGTTGAGTTTTTTGGGTTACTTATTTAGACTATTATATCAACTACAAATATTGAGAGTTTGACTTCTTCCTTTCCGATTTGTATTCCCTTTATCTACTTTTGTTTTCTTATTGCTCTAGATAGAACTTCAAGGACAATATTGAAGAGATATGGAGAGAGTGGACAGCCTTGTCCTGAACCTGATTTTAGGGGAATTGCATTGAGTTTCTCTCCATTTAATTTAATGTTGGCTGTTGGCTTTCTGTATATTGCTTTTATTATGTTGAGGTATGTTCCTGTTATCACTGATTTCTCAAGAACCTTTCTCATAAAGGTATATTGGATTTTGTCAAAGGCTTTTTCCGCCATCTAGTGAGATGATCACTTCACTATTTTCCTCAGTCTGTTTATATGTGGATTAAATTGATGGATTTTCGTATGTTGAACCATTCTTGCATACCTTAGTGAAGCCTACTTGATCGAGATGATTTCTCTGATGTGTTTTTGAATTCGGTTTGCCAATATTTTATTGAGAAATTTTGCATCAATATTCATGAGTGATATTGGTCTGTAGTTCTCTTTCTAAGTTGTGTCTTTCTGTGGCTTGGGTAATTGTGGCCTCATAAAAAGAGTTTGGTAATGACCCTTCCGCTTCTATTGTGTGGAATACTTTGACGAGAATTGGTATTAGCTGTGCTTTGATTTACTGAACTGAAGCCATCTGTCCATGTGCTTTTTCTGGATGGGAGACTTCTAATGACTGCTTCAATTTCATTAGACGTTTTAGGTCTATTTAATTTGTTTATATGTTCTTGATTCAATTTTGGAAAGTGAAATCTGTCCAGAAAATTGTCCATTTCCTTTAGATTTTCAGATTTTGAAAAAAATAGAAGCTTTCAAAGTATCACTGGATGATTCTTTGGATTTCCTCTGTGTCTGTTGTTATGACCCCATTTTCATTCCTGATTTTATTAATTTGCCTGTTCACTCATTGTTGTTTGGTAAGTTTGGATAAAGGTTTGTCTATCTTGTTGATTTTCTTGAAGAACCAACTTTTTGTTTTATTGATTTGTTATATTGTTTGTTTTGATCTCCTAGTTTCCTTTTTGTTGATTTCAGCCAACAATTTGATTATTTCCTGGCATCTGCTCCTTCGGGTTGTATTGGCTTCTTTGTTTCCTAAAGCTTTCAATTGTTCTGTTAATTCTCTAGTGTGATTTTTCTCCTGTTTCTTCATGTGTGCTTTTAGCGCTATGAACTTTCCACTTAACACTGCTTTCAGAGTAACTCATAGGTTTGATATGTTGTGTTTGCATTCTTGTTAAATTCTAGGAAATCTTTAATTTCTTTTTTTATTTCTTCCTGGACCCATGAATTTTCAATTTTCAATTGGGTGTTATTAATTTCGATGAGTTTGTAGGTTTTCTGTAGTTCTTGTTGTTGTTGTATTCTAATTTTAAAGCATGGTAGTCTGATAAGACACAGGGGGTTATTTCAATTTTTTTGTACTTGTTGAGGTTGGCTATGTTGCCATGTATGTGGTCGATTTTAGAGAAAGTTCATGTGGAGCTGAGAAGAAGGTAAATTGTTTTGTATTTGGGTGGAATGTTCTATACATATCTGCTAAGTCCAATTGTGCCATAACTTCTGTGAGTTCTTTTGTTCCTTTCTTAAGTTTCTTTCTGGTGTTTCTGTCCAGTGGTGAGAGTGGGGTGTTGAAATCTCCCACTATAAGTGTGTGCCGTTTTATGTGTGATTTGTGTTTTGTTAAATTTTCTTTTACAAACATGGATGCATTAGTATTGCTGGCATAAATGTTGAGAATTGAGACTTCATCCTGATGGATTTCTCCTGTGATGAGTAGGAAATGACCATATCATCTCTTTTGACTTACTTTAGTTTAAAGTCCAATTTTTTGGATATTAGTATTACTACCCCTGTCTGTTACTTGGGTCCATTTGATTGGAAGATCATTCCCCAACCTTTAATTCTTGGGTACCATCWCTCTTTGAGGTTGAGGTGAGTTTCTTGTATGCAGCAGAAGGAAGGATTATGTCTTCCTGGTAATCTGTGTCTTTTTATAAGGGAGTTAAGACCATTAACATTGATGGATATTAATCACCATTGATTATTGTTCACTCTTGTTTGATTTTGATTTGGTAATGGTGGCAAGATTATATGTGGGATTCTATCCCTTTTTCCTTTTGACTGATGGTAAGTTGGGATTATCTATTGCCTTTATTTTCCTGGTTGTAATTAACTTCCCTGGGTTGCAGTTTACCTTCCAGTACTGTCTGTAGGGCTGGATTGATGGATATGTATTGTTTGAATTTGGTTTTATTTGGGAATATCTTGTTTTCTCCATCTATAATTATTGAAAGGTTTGCTGTGTATAGTAGTCTGGGCTGGCATCCATGGTCTCTTAGTGTAGGTAGAATATTGATCCAGGACCTTCTGGCTTTCAGTTTCCAAGGATACCTCAGGTGTTATTCTGTTAGGTTTGCCTTTATAGGTTATTTGACCTTTTTCCTTTGTTGCTCTTAATATTTTCTCTTTGTTTTCTTTGCTTGGTGTTTTGATTATTATGTGCCAAGGTGACTTTTGTGGTTCATGATATTTGGTGTTCTTTAGGCTTCTTGTATGTTCATTGGCAGGTCTTTCTTTAGGTTGGGAAGTTTTCTTCTATGATTTTGTTGAATATGTTTCCTATGCCTTTTTCACCTTCTATAGCTATTATTCTTAGGTTTGGTCTTTTCACGGTATCCGTTATTTCCTGAATATTTTGTGTTAGTGGTTTGTTGGACTTAAGGTTTTCTTTAGTTGAAGAATCTATTTCCGCTAATGTGTCTTCAACTCCTGATATTCTCTCCTCCATCTCGTGTATTCTGTTGGTTATGATTGCTTCTGTAGTTCATGATTGTTTACCTAGCTTTTCTTTTCCAGCATTCCCTCAGATTGTGCTCTCTTTATTGTCTCCATTTCAGTTTTTAGGTCTTGAACTGTTTCTTGTATTTTTTTTGTATGTTTTGTCTTCAATTCCTTTAAGGGAATTTTCTCATGTCCTCTTTGAGTTCCTCTTTGATGTCCTCTATTATTTTCCTGAAGGCGTTTTTAAGGACATTCTCTTCTGGCTCATCTGCTTCGTGATGTTGAGGTGTATGGTTCCTAGTCTCCAATGGTGTCATATTGGGTTATCTGTTGTTGGATGTGCTTTTACATTGTCCTCTTCTCATCCTTTCTTCTGGTTGGTTTAGCCAATGTTTCTTGTTCTCCTGGTGGGTGTGCAAATACGGTTCCCTTCTGGTAGCTGCAAACTGAGCCAATACTCTGATGTCCTCTTCTCGTGGATGGAGGTGTCACTGTTACCTAGGTGTTGGCAGTGTTCAGGCGTCCTGGGTCCCACCGGTCCCATAGTTGGAGGTAGAGCTGTCACTGGGCCTCCAGGTGTTGGATCCCGCTGCTGAACTCTGTATGGCACTTGGGTCACTTACATCAGATGACTCTGATAAGCAATGATGAACCGGTACTGGAAAAAGTTCCTGGCCGACATGGGCCAGCGGATGGATTCCTGGCTGCCTCTGGGTGTTCAGTGTTCGGAACCCACCGCCACCAAACTGGGTCTGGCATGCAGGTTTCTTGCCTCAGATGTTTCTGAGCTGCAATGATGAAGTGGAACCGGAAACAGTTCCGGGCCTACCTGGGCCTGCAGACCAAGGCCAGGCTGCCTCTGGGTGTTTGGTGTTTGGAAGCTCCTGCCTTCTCCAAACTGAGGCCCTTCATCATTAATAGAGGTTTGCCAAATTATGTGTTTCTCATTTTGTCAATTCACATTTGATTGCTTATTACTATTTAACCTTCCATCTATAGCAGTATCATTTTTCAAAATAGGCAAAGAACTATCTATTGTTCCTGTGAGAGTTTGTCTCCCACTGCTACTAGTAATGACCAGAACTTTCTCAAAGTGGAGGAATTCGTGAGTCCCCCTTTGGGGTTTCCCAGCCTTAATGGGTTTCCCTGCATGTCCCTGGTCGATCTACATTCAGTGGTCCAGTGTCTGCCCTTACCACATCTTCTACACAATCCAGTGGCAGAGGCCTTCCATATGAGGCATTGTTAGAATTCGTTTGTGTACAATATGTCTTTGTATGTCCCCATTTTACCACAGTTGAAACATCCTGGTGCCTCCATGGTCTCCAGGGGAAGGCTCTTCCTACCCAAGGTTCTGGTTCATAGTAGTGGTAACCTCTAGCCTCTTGGTACCTATGTTGAACTCTGTAAGGTGCTTCTCCTTCCCAAGCCCTTGCAACATCACATCTAGAACATTTGATTTCCTGTTGTGTTTTTAAACCTTTGGAAATGGCTTCTCCTAACCAACCTCCAGTGTCTTGCACATGATAGCCAATGTTGGCTGCATGCAAAACCCATTCTTCCCGTGGAGCTGATCTGTTCTTTAAAGGCAAAAGTATTCTTTTGCATATTGGGTTTTCATTTTCATAAACTATTGTATACATAATTGTCTTCTCAAACATTGAATTCATGTAATAAGCAAAACTATTGCCAATTTTAGTAAATGATAAATATTCCATCATAATTTTACCTGATTTCTACTCCAGATGCAGTAGCGAACTTTGAGCAGAAGGTGAAACAGGCATTCAGCTCCTCGCAGGGTGTTTGGCAGCAGTGGGTCAGGCAAGATGTTGGTAGCCATGGAGAGAGGGCACAAAAGTAGCTGCACTTAACTTAGAGAGTATACGGCCTTGTGGCTGCAAACCCTGAAAGAGATGCTGCTTTACAACAGCAGTGACCAGGGGAAGCCTCTGCTGAAAGCCTGGGCCTACTGGACTCTAGGCACCTGGAAACTGTCTCCAAGCTGGGCAGATGGTTCTTAGTAGCACAATGGCAGTGGGTCGGCAGCTAGCTGGGAGCACCTGTGGAGAGAGGCCACTTTCCCAGCTGTTGGGTATGGTGGAGAGTGGGACTGGCAGGCTGCCCCAAATTGGGGCAAGGTCCTGTTCCTGACACCAGATAAATTGGGAAAATACCAATATAGAGCTAAATAGAAATATAAGGGTATTACTTACAGGGCGACCTAGCCAGCCAGTGCAGCAGCAGTATGTACAGCAAGCTGAAAGGATGAAAATTGAAAGTGAAACCTAGACAATTGAAATTATTACTCTACTTCACCATGACCATGCCCAGGCATGGTCAGGTAGACCTGTAACCAGCCCCTAAGCTGGTGTGGATACAGGTTCCCCTACAACAAGCATGGTCTACAAGAGCTTATTCCAGGACAGTTTCCTAAACCAAAGATACACCCTGTCTCAAAAACAATAAAACAAAATACCATGAAAAAAATAAGAAATAGCCTGAAATTTTACACAATGAATGTATCAATCAAAAACTTAACACTTGGTGGATATTTCTGACAATATATTACTCCAAATTTGCTTCTTGAGAAAGAGGATATCCACCGAAGAAAGCCTTTGAGTAACATTTTCTCAGCCTGTATTCAGTGACATTATATGTCCTTGATTGAGTAATTGTGCCAGATAAAGTCTACATGTCCATGACCTTGTCCATGGCCTGATAAGAGTCACATTGTGAATATTAAATCTGTATAGGACATTGGTATTGGAAAGTGAATTACCCTATGAAAACTGTGATTAAGTGCTGTACTCTAATTTATTCTCCATAGCTATGTAGTGAAGGGATCCCACTCTGATTGCCAAACAAAAATAAAGATATAAAGGTATGACATCATATACATAAAGTAACACAATCCTACAAAAGCATGACCTTACATTGCATCATCATTTGCTTTCTTTTTAGAAAATAATTTTGCCAGGCATTGGTGTCACATGCCTTCAGTCTCAGTACTTGGGAGGCAGAGGCCTGTGTATCCCTCTGATTTTGAGACCATCCAGGTCTACCAGAACTAGTACAAGGACAGTCTCTAAAAGACATAGATAAACCCCAAACCAAAAATCAAAAAAAAATAGAAAATAATTCTATCTGTAAGCTGTAAGCATTCATTTTGCTTCTTCTTTCTCACAGGTTCCTTATTCAGCTTCAGGAAATCACAGGTGTATGGGAAGTCATATACCTAAAAGTTGCTCAATTATACCAAAAATTCACATGCTCAACTATGTTGTTAGCAACATGATTCCTACTGGTCAGATCTTGGAAACAAACTTTATGCCCTTCAAATGCTGAATGGATTAAGAAAATATGTTACATTTACACAAGGGAATACTAATCAGCTCTAAGAAATAAATGATATCCCAAAACTTGAAGACAAATGCACAGAAATAGAAAATCTATCATGAGTGAGGTGTCAAGAAACAAAATAAAAATAATATGAAGACACTTATAATTGGATATCAGACAAAAAGGAACAGATACCCAGCCTACAATCCAGAACGCTGGACAAGCTACAACCCTCTTGCAGAAAAAAATGGAAGCAGAGGCGAAATCCAACACTAACAATTTTGATAAGCTCCAGGAGTTAAATAAAAAGACAAAGGACACATATTATTAACAATGGAGCCAAGAACTTCATGGGGAGAGAATCAGCTGACCTGAGCTAGTGAGAGATCACTGGCACTGGTCTAAAAAGTAGGGAATAAGACTCAACTCCACTCACTTAATAAGGTAACAATGGTGATGGTCAGAAAATATATGTCCACTATATGTGGGTCCAATTTCTAAATTTAATACACAAAATGGCTTTATGGAACACATTCTATATGGATATATTCCATAGTCAGGTTCGACACAAAGTTATGTGGGCTACAAAGTTCCTTGGTTCTACCTAAACTAGATAATTGATCATCATTAGTGTATTTCCTAGGGGAGGTCTTGCCAACTCCAAGGAACATATGAGTGTAATTGGGGAAGAGAAGGTTTTAGTAGGGGAAGAGGGATAGTATTAGAATAAAAAAGTAGATTAAAGGAAAAATAACAATCACAGGTGATTAATATCTCTTAATATAAGTGGACATCATATAATTTTAAATATGAACAGGGTAATAGATTGTATATCATTGAAAAACTATCTCTCCTGCTGCAAACATGAAACACAGCTCAAACTTAAAGACAGAAACTACCTCATAGTAAAACCTTGGAAATAATTATCCAGTCAAATGAACATAAGAAACATCATGGTTCCCCATATGTAAGAATGGTGTCTGTGAGCTCCCATTTTTTCAGGTCAGGTATTTCTGTGGGACACTCCAGCCTGGTATTGACCCATTTGTTATTCATTCTTGTCTTATTGAAACTAGATTGCAGGAATTCAGGTCATTGTTTAGCTTTTCTTGTATACTTCTGCTTTAATCAGCTACTGGATGAAATCTCTAGGATGGCATAAAAAGTAGTCATTAATCACATTCCATGGGATGTACATTTAAGGTAGTCTCTCCATTATTGCCTAGATTGTTAGATGGTATTAACCTTGTGGATCCAAGAACATTTGCCTAGTGCCATATATCCCTTTAATCCTATTATTTATGCCTCTATTGAGGGATCTCTTTTATAGCTGTCATCTATTCTTCCGTGATGAATCTTCCTGATCCATCTTCATCTCCAATTGCCTCCTCTACTGTCCTCCTCTTACTCCTACCTACATCCTCCTTCACAGTGTTCTATAATTATTCAGGAGATTTTGTACTTTTCCCATACTCTGAGTAACCACGTATGTCTCTCTTAGGGTCCTACTTGTTCCTAGATTCTCTGGAGGTGTGGTTTGTAGGCTAGTTATCATTTGATCTATGTCTAATATCCATATATTATTGAGTAAATAACATATTTGATTTCCTTGTATGAGTTAACTCACTAGAAAGGATTCTTCTCATTCCTTCTAATTGTTGTATTGTTTCTTTTTCTACTGAGCAGTACTCAATAGATTAATTGCATCAAATTTTCTTTGTTCATTCTTTAATTAATGGATATCATGGTTGTTTCCAGGATTTTAGTATTATAAATACTACTGTTACTAATATAGGTGGATAGATGTCTGTGTTGTATAGATTTACATCATTTGGGTATCTTCCAAAAATTGGAATTTCTAGAGGGTGGAATATATTGATCCCTTATTAACAAAATATTCCCATACTGACTGCAGGAAGGGTTGTACAAATTTTCCATCCCAACAGCAAGAGAAACTCATTCCCATTTCTCCATATCCTCTCCCGCATAAGCACTCCATGGTGGTTTTTCTGTATCCAATTTGGCAGGTGTAAGATGTTGGGATTATTTGCATTTCCTTGTTGTCTCATGATGATGATCAATTTCCTATGTTTCTTTTAGCCATTTGAGATTTCTCTATTGACCAATCTAAAGTCCCAAATGATCAAAGACTTCAATCTAAATCCAGCTAGAATGAAACACTTGGCAGAGTAACTGTGAGGTAGCATTGAATGAATGAGTTTGAAGAGCAGACCACTTCCAGAACATAACAATAGCACAGACACTCGGATCAACCATTCAGTAATGGGGCATACTGAAACTGAGAATATTCTGTAACAAAAAACACATAGTCAACAAGAAAAGATAGCAGCCCACTCAATGGGAAAAGTTCTTCACCATCCCCAGATCTAGCAAAGGGCTAACTTCCAAAATACACACATAACAGAAGAAACTAGTCATCCAAGACCAAATAATCCAATTAAAAATTGAGTAACAGAACTAAATGGACAACACCGAATAGGGTTTTACTTCTTATGGAAGCAAAAACTTCTAATAAACGACTTCGAGCAGATCCTTCACAGATTGTATTTAGTGAGATTACATATGCTCATGATGATTAATAGTTCCAAGTACTTGAAAATGGGCAAAATTTTCTATAGGCTCAATTGGAGATTTAAGTCCATTGAAGTGTTAAATTTGATGTTGTACAATGTCACATATCTTACGATATTAAAATCCCCAAGTACAAAACTGAATCTCAGATTCTACCTGTTTCTTGGGCCCATGGTATGGGCAGACAGATTTCTGTCGCAGTTGCCAGGAAATACTTATTATCTCTCTGAAACAACCTATTACATTTTCAAACTATAAAGCAACCACACCCACTCATGACCTGAAAGTATATCCTCTTGGACTCAGGCAGAATACAAAAGTCTGTCTCTGGCCTTAACTATTTTTACTTATCCTGCCACACATTAACATACTATGACTTCAGTCCAGTACACATGTAACTAAATGCATCATTATAGTACTTCAGTTTCTTGAAGACCATTTAGATATATCCCATTTGCTACAGTTCCCAAAATGTGGAAAATTGAGTTTCTTGTACTTTTTGTGAAGGATTAAGGCTTCCTGTTATTTCACTCATAATTTTTGGTACATTAGTTCTGATACATTTACCTTTCTCTCTCCAAATTAATTTGAATTAGAAACAAGACTGCCAATCACATTTCCCTCTTTCTCCCCTCCTCCCCTGCCCCAATTTATCAACCTACCTATGTCATAACATTTCTACTCCCTAAGGAGTGTGAGGTATTCTTCAGTTTGTGTCATATCTTTTGGGATAGTCCCTATCCTATTCTCTAGTTTGAGGGAGTATACTCTTATGTGAAATGGGCTCCCCAAATCCATTCCTATGCAAGGGATAAGTACTGATATGTGAGACTTTTCTCTAGATTCCTCGTAGATTTGCTTGCAAAATACATTTTATAAGTGAAGAATTGTCCATTCCCTAAGTTATCAGCCTACAGAGGCATCCCAATTAATTTTGAGATTTTTGGTAATATTCTTGAATAAAATTACCCACTCTGAAGGAGTAGACACCATATATTCTTTCTATATAAACCATAGTCTATGAAACCACTATTGTTTGAAATGCTCTCAATTCATGTAAAAAAGCTTGGAGGTGTTCACAGGAGATTCCTTCATGTCCAATGTCTGAAAAGTTTATTTAACTGTATATTTTGAGAAAACAATCTTACATGTTCTCACTAAAGAAGTAGATAACTGTGCAGAGAATGTTAGTTTTATATTTTCTATCATTAGATTATAACCTGTATTAATCTCAGATCCTTTTTAATTTCAATTGATGTATAGTTTTTAGAAGTGATCATATTTTTCATTCTTTGAACTTGGATAGATCTAATACTAGATATGGCATGTTATAATATATTATGCAAGCATGATTTTGGGATGTCTTCTGCATTTTTGATATATAGATGGATTTTCCTCCTTACCCATTCCTCGAATTTAATTAATTAAACACTGTTTTAAGTATTAGAGGCCAATGTTTTACCCTTTATAGTACCTATGCTCAGAGATTATCTGAAAAGCATAGGTCAGTAATTTGGAAATTCATGGATGCCAGACTTGGTACCTTTTGACCTGACAAATCTTTCATGGATTATATGCATGTTTGAGAGATATTCCATCAAAGTTTAAATGATGCAATTACTTCATGTTATATGTTTGCTAGCTAGATAAACCACAATGTCAGTGGAAACTTGAGAAAGAGCACTATTCATATTTCACGTGTTTAAACAATCATTCCTTACGTCATAGATATTTATCCTGCTAATGTTCTCACTAAGAAAATACACACCATTTTACTTCCTAATTCTACATTTCCACTACAATAACTTGCTGCTTTTATGCAAACCAAGTTGCAAGGATCAATCCATTATCTAATCAAAATGAATATAAGATTCATTTAAAGTAATATAGTTTGAAATGAATTGATCGGTGAACAAAATTTTCAGGTTTTTAAAAGGGCCATTGCATACTAGGAAAATCAAGAAAGAATCCAATAAAGAAGGAAAACAGGAGAACTACCTAATATAATAACAGAAAATATAGAAATAAAGTAAAAATGTATATGGGTGAGGCAATAATTTTAAAACATAAAGGATATAAAGTGATTGGGAAATGGCAAGAAGACATAGGAAGCAAATAAGGATAAAATAGGAAACCAGAATTGATATTGAGAAGGTATTTTTTATGAATTCAGTATTGTATATTCTAATTAATATAATTTAGATTATATAGAAATAGCTGATGTTAAAAAGGCCATGAATGTGCTGAGGAAAAGTCATAAGTGATTGGGTTCAGACATAGAATGAAGTTTTTATTACAGTATAAGTTAATCTAAAAGTTTTGGGATATGACATAACAATTGTCTTAATTTACTAAGAAGACCATTTGTAACATGATCAGCAAGACCAACTTTCCTTTTGAAAATTCTGTAAGGTTGAAGCCTGCTTGTTTACCTTCATGCACTTTTTGTCACTGATAGTGTTGGATGTTTTGGTTATTGTTGAGTTATCACAATTTTAAAATTATATCAAACGGGAAAGAACAAACCATAAATGGGATGATTGGGAGACCCCATATCAAGGGGAAATAACAAGCAAATAATAATCTCAAAAGGTAAAAAAAAAACAAACATTAACTGGACCAAAATTATCCCTCAACTTTAAGGGACGATGTAGGAGAAGTTTAGCCAGCTGTAGCCATGCCTGCTTAGGGGCTGGCTAAAGCTTCCCCTACAGAAAGTGAAAGAATAGCCAGGATGTTTTGCCCCATGGACATGTAGAAGGGTTTGATATAAAGAGAAAATGAATAGGTAGGGAAACTGAGGGGAACAACATAAAATTTGAATCTCTCTCTAGAAATCCCATTTCTCTGTTTTCTATGAAGCATGATGTAACAAACTTCAGGTAAGGTAATAAATTACCCAGACACTGTGTGTAGACTTCTAGAGTAATAAATTTTGTTACTTGGTAAACATGGCCAACATTTCAAGTGTGAAGCTGTGGCGTGCAATGTTCCTCATTAAGACCTCTAGTTCCCATTAAGCCTAGGGAAAATACACATTCCATCAAGGCCTGAATCTTTAAATATCCTTGATTTCAAAATAAGAAAGAACCTTGCCCATGTATGTAGAATGCATACTCTAGTAGAGAGTAGTATACACCTGCAAAAAGATTAAGTAGGACAAATATATCATTAGAGAAAAGAACCTTCCATATGAATCTTTTCTAGTATAAGAAATTGCTTGAAACCCGGGGGTGGTGGTATATGTGTTTATAGCCAGCACTCGGGATTTAGAGTCTGGTGAATCTCTGTGATTTCAAGACCAGCATGGTATAAAAGAGGTATTTCCAGAACAGCCTCCAAAGCCACAGTTAAACAAAGTCTTGAAAAACATAAAATAACATAGAAAATACAAAATTAGCTTGTATTGAATGATGGAAAACTGAACTTGGGACAGATATTTCTGAGGCTTTATTTATTACTCCATGTTTACTCCTTAAGAAAAAGGATATCCACCAATTAAAGACACTGAATACCTTTTTCATACACTATATTCACTGATTGGATAAGCCATTTACTGGCTAATTATGTCAAATAAAAGGCTGTTGTTCATATTATTGTCCATGGCCTGATTGGATATACAGGACACTTGCAATGAATAGTAAAATATCATAAAAAACTGTGCTTCTCAGCTGTTCACTAATTGTTGGTCCCATGTTATGCAGAGAAAGAATCCCACTGTGATTGCCAGGCAAAAATAATGATATTATGGTATGACAAAATACACACAAGGTAAAACCATCCCAAACAACCATGACTTCACTTTATGAGTTCCTTTCCCTTCTCCTTTTCACATAACCCTATGTGTAATTTGTAAGGATTTTTTTGCTTCTTTATCTCAAAAATTCTTTATACAGATTCTGAAATCCATACAAGTATGTCAAGACACATACCCAAGGGATGCTCAATTATACCACATGGTAACTTGCTCAAGTATGTTCATAGTAAGATAATTCATATTATGCAGATCTTGGAGACAAACTTGATGCCCATCAACTGATGAAAGGATACAAACATGTGCTACAATTTCCCAATGGAGTATTACTCAGCTGTAAGAAAAAAAAGGACATCCTAAAATGTGTAAACAAATGCACAGGACAAGTAAAACCATCATGAGTGAGGTATCCTAGAAATATATAGTATGTACTCACTCTTAAGTGGATATAAGACATAAAGAAAAAGATACCTAGCCTAAAATCCAAAACCCTTGAAAAGCTAGAACCCTCTTGCAGAAGCAGATAGAAGCAAAACCAGAAATCCGCAACTAACCATTTCACGAAGCTCATAGAGTAAACTCAAACTAAGAAAGAAATATTATGAACAATGGGGTCAAGACAATTTTTGGGAATCCCACAAAATCAGTTGAACTGACCTGTTAGGAAATCACTGACTTTTGACTGAAAAGAAGTGAGCCAACATAGGACTGAATTGCTCTCCCTTAATCCAGGTAACAATCATGCATATCAGACAATATATGGTAACTGGCAGTGCAACAAGTACTAACTCTAATGTAAAAACAGACTTGTTGGACTCCATTATATATGGATAGATAAATTGGTCAGCCTTGAAACAGGGTTATGGTGGCTAGAGAAGTTCCTTGGTCATGAATATCCCTTAATATCACTGGACATAATATACATATAAAAAGACAATGGCTAATTCATTGTATATGAAAAGAGGTTCTCTCCATCTCCTGAAAACATGAAACACAGCTCAACATTAAAGACACCTCTTAATAAAAGTTTGGGAAATAATTTTCCAATCCAATGGACATAAGGAACATTATGGTACTATGATGGTTCTGCAGTAGTCAGAATGTAGTCTGTGAGCTCCCACTTGTTCAGGTCAGCTGTTTCTTTGTGTTCATCCAGCCTATTATTGACCCATTTGCTCATCATTTTTCCTTTTCTGAAACTGGATTCCAGGTGCACAAGTCATTGTTTAGTTTTGCATGTGTTCCTCAACTTTCATCAGCTACTGGATGAAGACTCTAGGATGAAATATAAGGTAGTCCTCAATCATATTATTGGAGAAGTGCATTTAAGGTAGCCTCTCCACTATTTCTTAGATTGCTACTTGGGATTATCATTGTGGATCACTGGACTTTTTCCTAGTGCCATATTTCTCTTTAAAACTATAACTTATGCCTCTATTAAGGTATCTCTTTTCTCATTTTCATCTATACTTATCCCACAATCAATCTTACTGATAACTCATGTTCTCCTATACCCTCCTATTTTCCACTTGTCTTTCTCCTATCAGCCTCCTCTTTCTCCTAGTGACAGGGGGTCTAGTGCCTTTCACCTATTCTCAGGAACCATGAATGTCAATCATAGGGTCCTAATTGTTCCTAGCCTCTCAGCAGGTATTGCTTTGTAGACTAGTTATCATTTGCTCTATGTCTAATATTTATAAAATGGTGAGGATATACAAGTTTGTGTATGGTTTACTTCACTCAGTTTCTCTTCTTCTAGGTCCATCCATTTGTTACATTTTTTCCAACAAGTAGTACTCTATTGATTAATTGTATCACATTTTCTTTATTGATTCTTTAGTGGAGGGACATATTAGATGTTTCCAGCATATTGCTATTACAATTACTGCTGTTTTGAACACAGCTGTAAAGATGTTCATGTTGTATGAATGTACATCTTTGGGTAATTGCTAGATGGTGAAGTGGAATGATTCTGTATTTTCAGAAAAACTTACATACTGACTGCCAAAATGGTTGTAAGAGTTTTCACTCACAGTAAAAATACAGAACAGGTATCATTTCTACAATCCCCTCCAACATAATGTATCCATGGTGCTTTTTCTATAGCCATTCTGGCAGGTGTAAGGTAATATATCAAAATTGTAATGATTCGCATTTCCCTGATAGCTATGGACGTTGAACAATTTCTTAAATGTCTTTTAGCCATTATATTCCTCTATTGACCAAACAAATGTCTCAATGGATCAAATATTTCAAAATAAATCCAGCCACATTGAACCACTTAGCAAATAATTGGGAGGTAGCATTGAAGGAATTTCACAGCAGTCCATTTCCTGAATATAACTGTCCCAAAGCCACTCAGTAATGGGGCCTCGTGAAATTGAGATGTTTCTATAAAGGAAAATAGAGAATACACAATAGGGTTTTACTTCTTATGGAAGAGAAAATCTACTAATAAAAGACTTGGAGGAGGTACTTCATAGACTATAGTTATTGAGGTTAGGTACCCTCATGTTGGTTAACAGATCTAGTTTCTTCGAAATGCTCAAACCTTGGGTCATAGGCTCAATTGGCAAATCAATTCCATTTTTTGGTGTCCTTAAATGTTGTAAAATGTCATACCTTAGGATATTAAAATCCCTAAGGCAAAACTCCATTTGAGTTGCTCCATGTTTCATGGGCCCATGATATGGGCAGAGAGATTTCTGTCAAATTTGCCATGAAACACTTAGGATTGGTCTGTCACAATCTATTACGTCCTCAAATTCTAACCAACCACAGCCAGTCATGACCTCCCAATATATCCTCGTGTATTAAGGCAGAAGGCAAAAGTCTCTCTCTGTCTATAAGTATTTTTACTTCTGCTTCACCACAGTAATCTACTATGGCTACAGTCAAGTACACGTGTGAGTAAATGCATAATTATGCTATTCAAGCTGATTGATGACCACTTAGATATATGCCATATGCTGCATTTCCCAAAATGGATGCAACCCTATGTTTATTGTATATTTATTGATGGTTTAAGCATTCCTGGTGATTCACTCATACATTTTGGTACATTAACTATGGTACTTTATAGATTTTCCCTCCATTTAATTTTTTTAATTAAAAACAAGATTGTTTTACTTGTCAATCACAGTTGCCACTTCCTCCACTGTTCGCCTGCACCTCAATARCACTCTACATATCCCATAACATTTCTGCTCCTGAGCGAGAATGAATTCTTCCATGGGGGCTCTTATAATTCTGTCATATCCTGTAGGATGAGTCTTAGGGACTCCCCCTAAGCCTAGACTATGGGAATATACCCCTGTGTGGAATTGGCTCCCAAAATCCATTCCTATTCTATGGATATGTACTCATCTAGTACAAGAGTTCCCCGAGATTTCAGAGACCTACTCACAGAAACCCACATTCATAGGGTCATGATCATTTCAGGCTTGTTACCCAGTGATCAGTCTCGCTTCCAAGTTCTCACCCTTTTCTTTTCAGCTGTTTCTTTGAGTTTCAACAGTCTGGTCTTGACCACTGTGCTCATCACTCTTCCTTCTCTGTAGCTGGATTCCATTTCATTTCTGTGTATAGCTTTGGTTGTCTGCTTCTACTTGCATCAGCTGCTGGATGAAGGTGCTATGGTGACATATAAGCTAATCATCTATCTCATTATCAGCTGATGGCATTGAAGGTAGCCTATCCACTGTTGCTTGGATGGTTAGTTGGAGCCATACTTGTAGATTTCCATACATATTCCTAGTGGCTGATTGCTTAAACCTATACTGGCTCCCTATATGATTGTGTCTCTTGTTTTGTTTTCCTCCGACATGCCGAGGCCCAGTGTCAGTTCTTTGTCCATCTGCTGGACCAGGATCCTAGTTCAGCGGTAGGATATAACATGCCGAGTCCTAGTGGAATTTCTGCTGGCCCCGGATCTGAGTTCAACATTGGGATCTGACAACCCAGGCCCAACGGCAGTTCTGCCTCCATATGCTGGACAAGGGAGGCCAGGTGCTGTTTCCATTTCCATTGGTTGTCAATACTTAGAGTCATCTGACACTAGTGATCTGTGACCCTGATCTGAGTTCTTGGCGTGTCCTGATGTGCTGAGGCCCAGTAGCAGTTATGCATCCATCCACTGGCCCATGTAGGCCAGGGGTTGTTTCTGGTTACATTTGTTCTGTGTTCAGTTTCCCTGTCGGAGTTTCCCATTCCAAGTAAACAAACACCAACAATGTTGCTGTGAAGGGTCTCTCTCTGGTAATTCTCTCCATGCCCAAGCTTGGGTGGGCAGGAAACCACAGAGATAGTTTTCTTGGACAGAAAAAATGGTGAGATACCGATTCAGATCAGTGTGTATCCCAAGGATGAGGTCCAACACCACATTCGCTGAATCACCTGTGGTTTTCAGAATTTTTTTTTGTCAGTTTCTTCCTTTCACTGTTCAGACCACTGTGTTGTATCAACTGTTATGGCATTTTTTTGTTCCACAATTGTCGATGAGTTAAGGGTGACTATGTCTTCTGAGATGTTGGGAACCGAGCCTCCTTCAGCCACCTCCATTGGAACTACATCTTATGTTTAGGGAATCTAGCGATTATAGTTACTGTGGAAAAACCATTCAATGCCTTTATGTGGAGGAATGTCAAATACCCTAAGAAGTACATCAATGGACTAAGAAAATGAAAGGAATCATATTACCATAAAAGGGTAAGTTTTACATGGTTTGCTTCTTCAGGAAGGTTTACATTCCATTTCTGAGATTAGATAGACAGATCATTGGAATGCAGATATGTGGGTGCATGAGATGATGTCAGCAACAGGATAGAGTTCATTAGGCAGAGACAGCATCCTCCATGAGTATGTTGGGAGCCTGCATCTGGATGTGATATGCACTTTTCCTAGTCTAGACTAAGCTTTGGCCTTTCTGTTTGTCTTTAATTTCATTCTCAAACTGTCTCAGTCTTTGCCTCTGTGTATCTCTGTCTCTCACTCTCTGTGTCTCTGTGTATATGTCTCCACACCCTAGGTGGGAGTCTATAATTCTACCTGATTTGCAATGTGTCTTGTTCTCTGATTTTGCCTCTCCACCATGGGTGAATACCTGCAGCTGTAGTTGTTCAGGACTGGTGTCCACCTAAAGTGAGCTTTTATCAATCCGGTTATATGTGTCCCTTTTTCTCTTTCTGTCTCTGTGTGTGTGTGTGTGTGTGTGTGTGTGTGTGCATGTCTGTCTCTCTGTCCCATAACTAATGAGCATGCTAAACCTCTCTACAATGGCACAATTAAGGTGCTTTTTATTGTCCGAAAGATACCCATCCCATTGCAATATGAGAATTCTTTCAGCCAAGTTGCTTCTATCATAAATAGGCAGCTGACATGTCTCCAATTCATGTTTTTGGTAAACCTAAATATTCCTGTAAGTTCAGGGTGCTGAATGAGATCCAGGCAAACAGGTCCAAAGATGCATTCCAGATAAATAGTATTCATGTTCTCATTGAATCCCAGATTCCTTTCCTGCTCATCTGGGATCCCTCTGTCAGCAACGACTCCCTCATCTCACCACTCACCCCTATCATACCAAGACTTCAGAAAAATTTTCTATTCTAAACTTAAACTCATCTCCTACACTGCTGACAAGTGGTGTGGTCTAGGAGGCCCAAGTGTGTTCCTTGTACACATGGACTGTACAAGGAAGGAGCAACCAGATAAATCAATAAGTGTTAGTACTACAACATTCTCAGGTCACCCAATGATGGTCAATATCCCTACTTCAGTAGGATGCAGTTTTGAGAACTCCATATCTTTATTCACTAAATTGTCCTTTCTAAAACCCCAACATTCACTATTCAGGGAAAGTGGCATTGAAAGGTACAGGCATCAGGTTGGCATGTCCAAGGCACCTAGCGTGATGCAATCACTCAAACAGCACTCTGTTCAGTCCAGGATCCATGGTTACTAAGTCTGCAGGCAGGTTTAAAAGACCCCCTTTAATAGACGGTTCCTGACCAACTTTATCCTCTGTTATTCTCTCTGTCTCTCTGTCTATCTATCTATCTATCTATCTATCTATCTATCTATCTATCTATCTCTATTACTATGTATCCATTTATCTATCTACATATCTCCCACTCACGTTCCACTTCCTCACTGCTATCTGCTCTTTTCTATGCTTCTGTCCCAGTTTGTCTCTTCTACTGTCTCCCACATAGACCCTCTCCCACCCAGTCTGAAATCTTCAGTTCATGGACTTTTTAAGGTAGGCGTTCCATTGCTCACTGTTCAGTTTCCATTTCGAACTTTCCCCTTCCACGTAAACAAAAGGCCAACACTGGTGCTGTGAAAACCACATAGTGTCTCTCTCTGTGACCTCTCTCCATGCCTATGCTTGGGTGATTGGGAAACCACAGAGACCATTTTCTTGGACTGACCAAACAGTGAGAAAACCCTTCAGGTTGGTTTGTATACCAAGTTTGATTTCCAACACTCCAATCGCTGAATCATTTTAGTTTTAAGCATTATAACTTTGTCAGTTTATTCCCTCTTCATTTAGGAATTCTGTGTTGACTTGAATGTTCAGGCAATTTGTTCTGCCCCTGTCCATGTGTTCAAGCTGACTATGATTTCTGACATTGGGAGTACTAAGCCTTCTTTGGCCTTGCAAATGGGATATACATCGTATGATTATAGGATCCTTCTGGTTGATTAAAGGATCCTTCTGGTTACTGTTACCATGGGAAACTGTTAGAATGGTTTAATGAATGAGTGTTGTGTTCCCCAAAGATGTGCATCAATGGACTAAGAAAATAAAAAAAAAACACACATTATTTAACAAAGTTTAGTTTTGTATGGTAGCTTCTTCCAGGAAGGTTTAAATTCCATATATTAGATTATATTGAAGGATCATTGGAATGAAGGTACTTGGGTGCACCAAATGATGACAGCAGCAGGACAGAGCTATGAGGCATTGACAGCATCCTCCATGAGAATGTTAAGACCCTCCTGTGGACATCGTATTCACTTATCTCAGCCTACAATAAGCCTTGGTTATCTGTGTGTCTCTGTGTCTGTCTGTCTGACTTTTAATATCTATCACTGACTGTCACTGTCTTTGTCTATCTCTGTCTCTCACTGTCTCTGTCTCTCTTTATATGTCTCTAACCCCTGGTGGGCTTCTTCAACTCTACCTGCGTGGATCTGCCTGCTATCTGAGCCTCTTGCTCCCACTCTCTCACTCTCTCTATGGCATTCTGTCTTTGCCTCTGCAACGTGGATGAATACCAGGAGCTCTGTATTTGCTCACAACTGTTCTCTACCAAATCTGATCCTTTTGTCTGTCGATGTGTATGTGTCTCTCTTGCTGTATTCATGTTTGTCTCTCTTTCAGAGTACTGAAGAGCATGGTAAACCACTATAAAAAAGCAAATTTAAAGTGCTTTTTTATTGCTCTTTGAATACACTTATTTTTCAATATGTGAATGTTTTTGGCCAAGTTGCTTTTATCAAAAAAAATGGTAGCTGATGTGGCTCTAATTTATGGTTTTGGCAAACCATGAGTATTCCTGTAAGTTTCAGGGAGCTGACTGGGACTCATGCAAGAAGGTCCAAAGATTCACTCCAGATAAATAATATTCAGTCCCTCTATGATCACAGATTCCACTCCTCCTCATCCAGTACCTTTCCCTGGGAAAACCCACCTTCAAATGACCATGCAACCCTCTGTCACTAGGAATTCAGAAATATTTTTTCTAAACATAGCCTCATCTCCTAAACTGCTGACATCTGCGGGAGAATAGGATGCCCAAGAGAGTGCCACACATACTCCAGGGTGTGGTAGTAACCCTCTATCCTCATGGTCCCCTAAGATGGTCTTTTATCCTTCATAAAAAGAAGCAGTCTTGACAATTAAACATCGTTATTCCCTAACTTGCCAAGTCTAAAATCCCAAAATATCCATAATCAGTGAAAAAGGGAATGAAAGGCCCTGGCATGGGGCTACCCGCTCATGACACCTGGAAGTTTGCAATCACTCAGAATGTACTCTGTTCAGTATAGGGTTCCATGGGTACTAAGTCTGTTAGCACGGTTATAGGATCCCTTTAAAAGAGATATCCCTACCCACTGCTGGTGTCTTATTCTCTCTGTGACCTTCCAATTACATACTGCTATCTGGTATCTTCCTCTGACCCTCTTCATCTCTTCTCCTATCACCCTCACTTACCCTCTCCAACCATGTCAGAAAATTTAAAGTTCATGAACAATCTAAGATTCATGTACAATTACTCAGGTTTCTGTCTCCATAGCAAGCTTTCCCCTTCCACGTAAACAAATGACCAACCCTGGAGCTGTGAAAGCCATGGAGGCTATCTCTTTGTGAACTCTCACCATATCCAGGCTTGGTTGAGTGGGACATCAGCAAGATATTTTACTGGGACTGACAGACAGAGAAACACCCCATTAGGTAGGTGTGTTTCCTAAGGATGAGGTCCACCACCACATTCACTGAATCAACTCTGTGTTTCAGAATTATGCCTTTGTGAGTTTCATCCCTCCACTGTTCAGACCCCTGTGTTGTATCAACTATTCTGGCATTTGTTGTTCCACAGTTGTTGATGAGTTAAGGATAACTCCGTCTTCTGAGATGCTGGGAACCAAGCCTCCTTGAGCCACCCCCATCGGAATTACATCTTATGTTTAAGGGAATCTAATGATTATGGTTACCGTGGAAAAAACATTCAATGCTTTTATGTGGAGGAATAGCAATTTCCCTAAGAAGTACATCAATGGACTAAAAATGAAAGGAATCACATTACTGTAAAAAAAGGTGAGTTTTCCATGCTTAGCTTCTTCCTTGAATGTTTAAATTACATTTCTTCGATTCTATTGAAACATCATTGGACTGCAGATACTTGTGTATGAGATGATGTCAGCAGCAGGCTGTTTATTAGGCCGAGACAGCATCCTCCATGAGTATGTTGGGGGACTGCCTCTGGATGTGATATGCAATTATCCTAGCCTACACTAAGCCTTGGCCTATCTGTCTCTC
This sequence comes from Cricetulus griseus, assembly GCF_003668045.3. Lineage (NCBI taxonomy): Eukaryota > Metazoa > Chordata > Mammalia > Rodentia > Cricetidae > Cricetulus > Cricetulus griseus. The sequence goes on along the minus strand of NW_023276919.1, from coordinate 7,419,660 downwards.
ATTTCATTCTGGAACTCTCTCTATCACTCATTGTCTCTGTCTCTGTCTCTGTATATCTCTGTCTCTGTCTGTGTCTCTATATATCTGTCTCTACACCCTGGTTGGGAGGTTATAATTCTACTAGCTAGGCAATGTGTTTGCCTACTATTTTAAGCCAAAGTATCTGTCTCTCTCTTGGCCTGGTCCTCTCTTTTTGCCTCTGCACCCTGGCTGAATACCTGCAGCTGTACTTATTCTAGACTGGTCTCCAC
>NW_023276919.1:7414363-7419264 GCF_003668045.3 Cricetulus griseus | reverse complement strand
CTCATTACAATGGCAAAATTAAGGAGCTATTTTATTGTCTGAAAGATACCTTTCCTATTCCAAAATAAGAAAGCTTTCAGCCAAGTGGCTTCTATCATAAAGAGGCAGCTGATGTGTCTCCAATTTATGTTTTTGGTACGCCCAAATTATTCCTGTAAGTTCCAGGGAGCTGAATGGGACCCATGCAAAGAGTTCCAAAGATGCACTCCAGATAAATCTTATTCAGCCTCTCTATGATCCCACATTCCTTTCCTCCTCATCAGGCATCCCTCTATCGGGAACCTCTCCCTCATCTGACCATTAACCCATCTGATATCCGGACTTTAGAAACATTTTCTTTTCTAAACTTAACCTCATCTCCTACACTACTGATATCTGCCGAATTATAGGAGGTCCGAGTGTGTTCTACACCACCTGTACAAGGAAAGAGCAACAAGATATACCAGGATGTAGTACCACAACTTTATCAGGCCCACCAGTCGTGGATAATGCCCCTATTTCAGCAGGATGCAATCTTTAGATCTTTATATCCATATTCCCTCAATTGCCAAGTATAATACCCCAACATTCAGTATTCAGGCATCAGGATTTCCTGTCCAAGGCACCGGGGATGTTTCACTCATTCAGGCAGTACACGGTTCAATCCAAGCTTCCATGAGCACTAAATCTGCAGGGTGGTTAAAGGACCCCCTTAAAAGACAGACCCTGTCCCTCTCAGGCTTTCTTATTCTCACTCTGTCTCTGTCTGTCTGTCTGTCTGTCTGTCTCCCTCTCTCTCTCTCTCTCTCTCTCTCTCTCTCTCTCTCTCTCACCTTCCTCCTCCTCTCAGCTATCTGCTATCTGCTCTTGCTATGACCCACTTAGTCTCTTCTCTTGTCTCCCCCACTCACCCTCTCCCACACTAACAGAAATGTTTGCCTATCTTGTTGATTTTCTAAAAGAACCAACTTTTTGTTATATTGATTCTTTGAATTGTTCTTCTAGTTTCCATTTTATTGATTTCAGCAGTCAATTTGATTATTTCCTGGCTTTTGGTCCTCCGGGGTGTACTGGCTTCTTTGTTTTCTAAAGCTTTCAGTTGTGCTGTTAATTCTCTAGTGTGTTTATTCTCCTGTTTCTTCATGTGGCATTTAGCACTATGAAATTCCCTCTTAGTACTGCTTTCAACCCATACCCTGAGGTTTGGGTATGTTGTGTCCGCATTCTCATTGAATTCTAGGCAATCTTTGGTTATTTTATTATTTCTCTCTAGACCCATGAATTGTGCAATTGGGTGTTATTTCATTTGAAAGAATTTGTATGTTTTCTGTAGTTCTTATTGATGTTGAATTCTAATTTTAAAGCACGGTAGTCTGATAAGACACAGGGGGTTCTTTCAAGTTTTCTGTAGCTGTTGAGGTTAGCTATGTTGCCAAGTATGTGTTCAAATTTAGAGAATGTTCCATGTGGTGCTGAGAAGAAGTTCAATTGTTTTGTATTTGGGTGGAATATTCTATAGATATCTGTTAAGTCCAATTGGGCCATAACTTCTATTAGAACTTTGTTTTTTTTTTTTTTTAAGTTTCTGTCTGGTGTTTGTCCAGTGGTGAGAAGGGGGTGTTGAAATCTTCCACTATAAGCTTGCGCAGTTTTTTGTGTGATTTGAGTTTTAAGAATGTTTCTTTAAAAACATGGATGCCTTTTTATTGGTGGCATAAATGTTCAGAATTGAGACTTCATATGATGGATTTCTCCTGTGATGAGTAGGAAATGACCTTCATCAACTCTTTTGATGATTTTAGTTTAAAGTCCAATTTATTGGACATTAGGATTGTTACTCCTGCTTGTTTCTTGGATCCATGAGATTGGAAGATCTTTCCCAATCTTTAATTCTTGTGTACCATTTGTCTTTGAGTTTGAGGTGAGTTTCTGGTATGCAGCAGAAAGAAGGATTCTGTCTTCTCATCCATTCTGCTAATCAGTGTCTTTTTATAGAGGAGTTGACACCATTAATATTGATGGATATTAATGACCATTGATTATTGTTTATTCTTGTTTGTTTTTGATTTAGTGATTGTGGTGAGATTATGTGTGAGATTCTGTCCCTTTTTCCTTTTGGCCATTGGTAAGCTGGGATTATCTATTGCCTATATTTTTCTAATTGTAGTTAACTTCCCTGGGTTGGAATTTTCCTTCCAATACCTTCTGTAGGGATGGATTGGTTGATATGTGTTGTTTGAATGTGCTTTTGTCGTGGAATATCTTGTTTTCTCCATCTATAATGATTGAAAGCTTTGCTGAGTATAGTCCGAGATGGCATCCATGGTGCCTTAGTGTATGTAGAATATCTATCCAGGATCTTCTGTCTTTCAGGTTTTCCACGGAAAAGTCAGGTGTTATTTGATAAGTTTGCCTTTATAGGTTATTTGACCTTTTTCCTTTACTGTTCTTAATATTTTCTCTTTGTTGTGTATGTTTGGTGTTTTGATAATTATGTGGTGAGGTGACCGTTTTTTGGTTCAGTCTATTTGGTGTTCTGTAGGCTTCTTGTATTTTCATTGGTATGTCTTTCTTTAGGTTGGGAAAGTTTTCTTTTATGATTTTGTTGAATACGTTTTCTGCGCCTTTGAGTTGGATTTCTTCACCTTCTTCTATACCTATTATTCTTAGGTTTGCTCTTTTCATGGTATCCCATATTTCCTGGATATTTTGTGATAGGGATTTGTTGTACTTAAGACTTTCTTTGGTTGATGAATCTATTTCTGATACTGTGTCTTCAAACCCTGAGATTTTCTCATCTATCTTTTGTTTTCTATTGGTTATGCTTTCATCTGTAGTTTCTGATCATTTACCCAGATTTTCAATTTCCAGCATTCCTTCAGATTGTTCTTTCTTCATTGTCTCTATTTCAGTTTTCAGGTCTTGAATGGTTTCCTTGAGAGATTTGTTGATATCTTGTATTTTTTGGTTAGTTTTTTCTCCCATTTCTTTAAGGACATTTCTCATGTCCTCTTTGAGATCTTCTTTGAGGTCCTCTATCATTTTCCTGAAGATGTTTTTAAGGTATTTCTCTTCTGGATCATCTGCTTTTTGATGTTCAATTCTTACTGGTGTATGGTTCCTAATCTCCAGTGGTGTCGTATTGGTTTTTTTGCTGTTGGATGTGCTTTTACATTGTGCTCTTCTCATTCTTTCTTCTAGTGGCAGCAGCAAGGGTTTCCTCCTTCTCTTCTGGTAGATGAAAACAGATCCAATAATCAGATGTCGGTCCTCTTCTCCTGGGTGGAGGTGTCACTGTTACTCTGTGTTGGCAGTGTTCAGGCGAGCAGGTTCATTGGATGGCAGATGGAGTTGGGGCTGCCTCTGGGTGTTCAGGGTTCGGGCCCCACCACCAAACTGGTCCACCACACATGTCGCTTGCGCCAGGTGACTCTCTTCTTTTCTATACTTAACCGCATCTGCTACAGTGCTGACATCTAGTGATAACTAGGTGCCCCGAGGGAATGCTACCCAACCTGTCCAAGGAAGGAATAAACAGATATTCCAGGATGTGGTAGCACGACAACATTCTCAGGTCCCCAATGATGATCAATGTCCTACTTCAGCAGGATGCAGTCTTTATAACTCAATATCCTTATTCCTTAAATTACTATTTGTAACAACCCTATATTCAGTGTTCAGGGAAAATAGGAATGAAAAGTACAGGCATCCAGCTAACCTGTCCAAAGAACCTGGCATGATGCACCCATTCAGGCAGTACACTGTTCAGTCCAGGCTTCCATGTTTACTAAGTCTGCAAGCAGGTTTATAGAACCATTTTAAAAAACAGATCCCAAAACATTTATGCAATCTTATTCTCTCTCAATCTCTCGCTCTCTTGCTCTCTCGCTCTCTCTCTCTGGTCTGTCTCTCTCTCTATCTCTCCCTATCCCTCTCAATTTCCATTTCCTCTGCCCTTTGCTTTTCCTCTGAATACGTTCATCTCTTCTCCTGTTTCCCCCAATGAAAATCTCCAACTCTGTCTGAAATTCTTGGTTCATGGATTTTAAAGGTAGGTGTTCCATTGCTCAGTGTTCACTTTCCATTTCGTACTTTCCCCTCTAAGGTAAACAAAAGACCAACACTATTGCTGTTAAAGCCAGGAAGGGTCACTCTCTGTCACCTCTCTCCATGCCCATGCTTGGGTGAGCATGAAAATGCAGAGATAATATTACTGGACACCCCTTCAGGTTGCTGTGTATCCCAATGATGAGGTCCAACACCACATTTGCTGAATCATTTATATTCTCAGAATGATGCCTTCGGCAGTTTCTTCCTTCCAGTTTTAGGTATTCTGTGTTGACATGAATGTTGAGGCATTTGGTTCTGCCCTTGCCCATGAGTTCAAGCTGACTCTGAGTTTGAGATCAGGAGTAATAACATTTCTTCGGCCTCACACATGTAAAATACATCTTATGATTAAGACATGCTTTCTGTTACTGTAACTTTGGAAAAAAAAACTGTTCAAATGCTTTTATCGAGGAATGTCATATTCCCCAGGATGTGCTTTAAGGAATAAGAAAATGAAAGACACACATTACCGAACAAAATTTGAGATTTGAATGATAGCTTCTTCCGGGAAGGTTTAAATTCCATATCTTAGATTATATTGAAGGATCATTAGACTGCAGATACTTGGGTGCAACAAATGATGTCAGGCGTAGGACAGTTCATGAGGCAGAAACAGCATCATCCTGGAGTATGAGAGGACCCAGCCATGGACCTGGTATTCACATATCTCAGCCTACTCTAAGCCATGCTTTGTCTGTGTGTCTGTCTGTCTGAATTTTCATCTCTAACTCTCCATCCTTCACTGTCACTGTCTCTCTGTGTATGTCACTTCACCATGGTGGGCCGATATAACTCTACCTGATGTACTAGGC